>NW_010254637.1:0-16735 GCF_000690775.1 Eurypyga helias
CGGACTCCTGGGCCGCGGAGGGGTGTTGCAGCTCGCTTTCCCTGTGCCGGGGTGGGCTGTGCTAAACCGGGGCCGCGCCGTCGGTGCCGCGTCCGCGGGAGACGCCTGGCTTCCCAGGAACTGGTTCCTGGGGACTTCCCTCTCTTCCCAGCGCCTCAAGCTGTGGCTGCAGTGGAGGGGCGTCGTGCAAGCGCAGTGCGCAAGATGATCTGGGGTCCTTCCAGCCGAAGGGCGTAGTAATCATGATTAACTCCAGTAAGTTTCGGCTTCTAACTCTTGTCAGAATGTTTCTTTAAATAGGTGTTGCTCAAAAATAACCCTGTCTTCCCCCGCATTTGTTATCAGGTTCCATGGCAACCTCTCCTCCCCATCTTAAAAAAAGAGGTGGCTCGTTAAGTCCTATATAACTGTTCATGTCTGCTGCAACCCTTCATCAAGATGATCTGAGTAACAGTAACAAACCCCTTCTGGCAGCCAAATTGCCAAATTGTTGTGGTTTAGACCAAAGCATTAAAAAGTCCTCAACGTTGCTGTAAGAAACAAACTGATTTTAGCGTTTTAATACTAACTTTACTTTTAGTGAATCAAAATACAGATGACTATCCGATGTGCGAGTAGTCCAGGCTCATTCCAAACCACATGTGCGTGAGATCTTTTTATCCGTCTGAAAACGACAAGCTCATGCGGAGCGGCAGGATAGGAATGACCAGCCAGTGTCTTCCCAAGCTTCAGCCCAGAGGAAAAGCACTTGCACAGTTACACATTACTAGTAATTCTTAACTGCAGTACTGTTAGTTGAACCCTTTAGAGGGTAAAGAGCCATCTGAGAAGGCTTCTGCCTGTGTGCTGAATCACTGTTATTTTAGTAAGATAACTGATAAATACGTTATTGAAAAAAGAATATTGCTGCAAACTACCGCATTAAATGATGCTTTTTTTGTTGTTGTTGCATGTATGTCTGATAAAAACCACTTTAATAGATAATTCACACCAGTGCTGTATCAGGAAATGGACTGGGACCAGTTTGACTTGAACCCTAAAGTAATTGCTGCCCTTAAGAAAGGTAACTTAATTTGCCAATATCTCGCTAACAGGTCTGTCACCGGTGTCTTCCCTTACGTAACTCTGTGTTTGTGGGTGTAAGCACACAGATGTAACATTTTAGAACTGTAATTAAGTATTTCATAAGCAAGTCTTCTGAGTAATCAGAAGTGATGGCTTTTCCCTATGACCCAGTAATAATTTCCCTATCGATTTTATAGTACGTGCTGATATGTTCCGAGTAAACGTTGCCTGCCCTGCTGACAGGAATGCAGCGCAGATGGACTTGAAGTAAACGCTTAGTAGAAAGTGGGGAAATTTGTTTTGTGCATAAGGCTAATCCAGCCGAAAGTATTTATGAAAATTCTTCTAATTTCAGCTGACATAAAATCAATAAAAGAGATTTTAAATCTTTCCGGCTCAGACTTGCAAAGACTGATGAAACTCTCCAGTGCAGATGTAGAGTGCTTACTGAAAACAGTCTCTCACACGCTGAGGAGAAATAGTATGCTTACAGGTAATATAGTCAATACAAAAAAAGTGTTCTACTTAAATCGCTGTCACTGGGAGAAGATGAGGTTTTGGCTCCTCGTTGACCCAGTCATGTGATTCTGAAACTGAAAAGGCAAGAGTGTTCTGTTATGCTGTATTGAACTGTTTATCCTAAGGACAGCTCCTCCGAGACCTTGAAGGTAGATGGAAGCAGGTGGGTGTCATTCTTCAGGATCAAGTCTGCCTGAAACAGCGCAAAATGCTTCTCCACTCTGGAAAACTTGATTAGAGGAAAAAAATCCCTTTCCCTGTATAAACTGATTTGGTATAAACACCTCTTCCCAAACCCAGCAGGGCCTAATAGCTCTTCCTGTACAAACAGCTCATGGCAGCTCTGTGCTTAGAATTTATTTTCTTGCGATTTGCATATATCTTCAGGCTTTGGCCAGATGCCAGACGCACTGTTTCGTAGCCTGCTGTAGCTTTCCATTTCCATAACTGCTGTGCCTGAACCTTGCTGGCAGTATTCTCCCAGAGTGCAGCTTTCTGTAGAGACTCTTCTACTTTGTATGTTTGTTTGTTAGAAAGATACTAAATGGAATTCCTTTTTTTTTTTCTCCTTTATAATAATCTAAAACCATCCAAAACCCTGCAGCACTTCAACTCTACCAAGATAACGACCATCTCACCTCCCAGCACCAGAAGCTAAGCCTAGGATGTTCAGTACTAGATAACTTGTTAAAAGGTGGCATTCCTCTAGTGGGAATCACAGAACTTGCTGGGGAAAGTTCTGCTGGGAAGACTCAGATTAGTTTACAGCTGTGCCTTTGCGTGCAGTATCCTTACAGATACGGTGGGTTAGAGTCTGGTAAGTACTGAACGTAAATATTGATTCATTTGCTGTTTGTGTTCAGATCTCAAAGAATATTCTGTTTGATAACAAAGATTAAAGTGATTTACAGCGTAAAATCGATGGAAATCTAATTGAAGAGAGTTGACATCATTGTTTTGTAGTTGAGATTTTTCCTGGTTTGGCCAAAGTGTGTAGGCTTATTCTTTGATTTGGGTATAGGGTTTTTTTTAACTGTCTAACTTCTAACATTTTCTTTTGAGTATTATATGCTCTCTTAAAAAAGGAGGAAATTTCTGTTGCTTTTGAGAATCCGATGTCCTGGTAGTCTGCCTTGGGTGTGTTTTGGCTGTCATCTTTCGCTTCTTTCCACACATCTCTGGGGTTAATTTGGTACCTCAGTAGTTTGTTGTGGGGAAACTTCATTATTTTGTTTACTATATCCACCCTTGTGGAAAAATCATGGAATGTCCAAATGAAGATCTTTCTTAGTGGGCAGTAATTAGCCTTAGCGGGCAGTAATTAGCCTGTGGTTTACATTAGTTTGCTTTAAGTCACATCATAAATCAGAGCGTAAGCAAGTATATTTTGTTCGATTCCCCTGTGTGTCGCTGCTAACTGCTGCGGATACTCTGAATGCAAATACATGTTTCTTCATGCCCCAGCACTTCTCCCTGTTTATGTTGAAAGAAAGGAACAAACCAGGACAGAGTACAGAAGGAATTCCCCAACGTTCCAATGGCACTCTTGTCTCTTGTACCAGCCTACAGCCTTCCTTGTAGGGCTACAAGACAGCAAGTCTTTTTATTACTGGGGTTTGAATGGTTCTTGTTTCTTATGCCCTAGCGCTTGGTGCCGTTAGGATTGCTTTGTCACGGATTCAGAGAGTGGAAGGGGTTGGAAGGGACCTCTAGAGACCATCTAGTCCCTGCCAGAGCAGGATCACCTAGAGTAGATCACACAGGAACAAGTCCAGGCCCATCTCCCCACTCCTGAAGCATCTCACGAAGGTAGGATGGAATGGCCATTCTATCAGTGCTCCCGTGGGAGAATCAGCGCTGAGAGCACAGAACTTCTGAGGATCTTGAAGGTACAGAAGGTGGAAATATCCTGGTGCGAGAGTATGAGAGTTAAGGGAGGGGTGCAATCCTAATTCTTGGAGTTCTTTGTGGTATCTTGCTGTACACTAGACTGTGTACAGTCATGGCAGCAGGTACTGTTTGCATGGCACTTAGAAAATGAAACTCAATTTCTCTGCAGTCTATAAATACACGTTATGTTGAGCCTCTTAAGAGAAACACAGGCACTAAAAGCTTATGTTAAGTACGAGGAGGTTTGTCCTTTAAGGAATGTGAGCAGAACAACAATGCTTAGTGCTAGACTTCTGGGATAGTTACTACTGACAGAAGATTAATCTCAGTACTAAAACTTCGTTAATGATTTAAAATTATGGTGGGTTGTTGATTTTTGGCGGTTTTTTTATTAGTGCTAGAAACTTCCCTTCTCTTAGATGGTGATGCTGAAATACATTTCTTCAGACAGTATAGATTTATTGTGCATTTAATTCACTTGACTCAGTGCTAATCTAGTTTATGATTCTCAGTTCTAGGAGTTCGGCAGCAAACAAAGAAATTAGGGCATCTTTGCCTCCAGGTTATCCTTCTGCCCTTTAAGAATGTCAGTTATGGTCAGTTGCACGTTGGCTGAATTTATTTTATGTGCTCATATTCATGAGTAATGAATGAATATAATGTGCCATTCCTATCCATTTTAGAATTCTGAATTAGAAAAAAATGTTTGCTGCTGGCTCTTGGGAGCAAGCTGGTTTGGTGTTGGACAGGTTATGTTCACAGAGCTCAAAATTTGTCCCTTGAGCATGGGTCTTTTTGGTGTTTAATTTGTTCGGGTTTTTTGGGGTGTCTTTTGGCCACCATCCAGCATAGCACTTTTATCAGCCTAATTAATAGGATAGCAGTGGGATTTGATGAAATATGTGATTTGTGGTTGTTTTTTGTGGACCTGTGCTTATATGATCCCTGTGGATGGCTGACTCCTTAAGACTCTCTCAGGTTCTTTCTCAGCAGTGGTAACTACCCCAACTCCTGATGTGTTGTCAGCGATGACAGCTTCCTAATGAACTGTGCGATGCCATAGGCTTTTCTTTTTGCAGGGTAATAGTCTCCTCTCAGTTTTTAGGTCATGATGATTTACTTATCTTTAAAGGTATGTGAATAATTTTTGCCTCATCATTAGGCACTGTTCTTTAACACTGAGTTTAGTTGTTTAGTTCTAGCACCCTTGTAACATGGCTACAAAGCACCTCCTGTACCTTTAATGCACAGGAGCATATTCTCATTAATCACAGGCTGTGTTGTGGCTCAAACTCAGCAGTTGCTGAAGAGGCTTGATGAAGGGCCAGTAGGAGAGAGTGCTATTCCCATTGCACTGTCCAACTCAAATTTTAAGCCAAGGCAGAGCTTATCTGGTATGTTTTATATGGCTTAACTGTCCTAAAGTTTGAGATGAAAGTTGCATTATTGTTTTGTGAAATGAGCAGCACTTAAAAGGGTTTGCCCCGCTGTGTATTTTGGAGAAATCCCAAGTGGACTGGTTATGTGCTTGGAGCACAGTATCTGCTGTAGCAGCCTTAAGTGGTGTCAAAGAAGCATTACAGGAGAGTAGAGGATTGGCAGGTGACTGAACGCTGGCATTTACAGAACTAAACTGAGGCAGGAAATAGTCACTCTGTGAAGCAGAACTGATCTTAAGGAGGAATTAATCTCCTTGATCTCTTTTTACAAGCGTCTCTCTAAAAAAGACAAGAGTGTGTTCACTTGAATACTGCGATTTTGCAAAGAGGATGGCGTGTATCTGTTGACCAGTAATTTTTAAAACTAGGTTGCTGGACCAGTGGGGCAGAGGGGACCACATTTTTGCTTCCCCAGCTGTTCTTTTTTTGCCTTCAGGTGTTACAGCTGTAGGATTACCTTGTTTGCCTGTGAAATGTGAAACTGGGACACAGTTGCGTACATGTCTAATACGGGAAGATTGCTTGGTCATTTCATGCTCTTCTGCTCTTCCCTTGTGCTTGTTCCTATCACTGTTCTTACACTGTACTGAAGTTATCTGCAAAGAAGGTCTCTAAGAGAATTTTACGTTGCTTTTTCTCTAGATAAGTTAATTTTGGAAAAATGTATTTTTCTAAAAACCAGCACATTCAGCAAGTTTCTCTCTGGTCTGAAAGGTATTGAATGTTGCAGTAGGTCTGAGTTGCATCTGGAAATGGGAATTTTGGCTCCCTGGAGAGCCAGCACAGGGATGGACCATTGGGGTGGGAATGTTCAGGATGTCTCGTGTTGCCACGCACATCAGCTGCCAAGCTCTGTTAGCAGCTTCAGCCACTTCAGTGAGTGGGATTCATCCCTCGATGTAACCCTGTAAGTGTTGGCTGGTGATTCTGGCTAGCTCTGCAACAGCAGCAGCATCCTTTATAAAGACAACATGGCATACCACTGCTACTGGTTTTTGGCTGGGTTAGTTGAGTCTCTTTGTAGCACAGTACTGTGGTTTGGATTTCTGACCAGAACAGGCAAACCATGCCGCATCGCTCCATGTGTGGGTTGGATAGATTACAAGCCAAGTCGGGTACTGTGGTGTTCCGCAGCTGCGCAAAGCAAGCGTCATCCAGTGGAGAGGACAAAAATCCTGTTGGCAGCTGGCACCAAAACCACACGGGGCAGCTACAGGAAGGTCCATAGGAGTGGGCTGGGTGGTGGCGGTGTTCAGCATTAGCTCAGTCAGGCTGCAAAAGGCAGCAACGGGAACTCCCAGGTACACATTCCGAGCGCAGAATGCGTTATTTCTGTGCTGTTTGAAAGCTGGGGGTTTGAGCGCCCTGCTGGAGTAACAGAGGTGGTCTCCCTGACTGCAGGAGCTGTCTACATCTGCACGGAGGATGTATTCCCGAGTAAACGTTTGCAACAACTCATAGGTCAACAGCAGAAGCTGCGTGCGGATGTTCCGGCTGAAGTCATACGGAAGATCAAATTTGGAAACAGCATTTTTGTTGAGCATGCAGCAGACCTAGTAAGTATAGCAGCACAGATAACAAATATATCTTTATTACACTGTAATCAAGTAACCACAGGGTGAGGGTTTCGGATGCAGGAGACTGTAACGAATACTGCTTCATCTCTGCGATTTGTTGCTAGAAAACCATTACGGTGTTTTATTGTGAAAGATATTCAAAGCTAAATACTAATATTTGTTTAGAATGAATCATGTCATGGGGTTTGAGAACTCATTGTGTTTATTAAAAAGTAGTAGACTTACGCTACTGGTTTTACTGCCACTCCTAGGGAGATCTTCATTGAGTCTGGAGGCAAAACAGACTCAGCTTGGGGAAGAAAAAAGACTTTTTATCAATCAAAATGAGAGTAAAAAGAGAACTAAACCCAGATCTTAAAACACCTTCTCCCCCACCCCTCCCTTCTTCCTGGGCTCAAATTCACTCCTGCTTCTCACCACCCTCCCCCAAAGCAGTGCAGGGGAACAGAGAATGGGGGTTGTGGTCACTCCGTCACACCTTGCCTCTGCTGCTCCTTCCTCCTCAGGGGAGGATCCTCACACTCTGCCCCTGCTGCAGCCTGGTGTCCCTCCCACGGGAGACAGTCCTCCATGAAATTCTCCCATGTGAGTCTTTCCCATGGGCTGTAGTTCTTCACAAACTGCTCCAACGTGGGTCCCTTTCACAGGGTGCAGTCCTTCAGGAGCAGCCTGCTCCAGCCTGGGTGCCCCCGGGGTCACAAGCCCTGCCAGCAAACCTGCTCCAGCCTGGGCTCCTCTCTCCATGGGACCACAGGTATTGCCAGGAGCCTGCTCCAGTGTGGGCTTCCCATGGGGTCACAGCCTCCTTCAGGCATCCCTCTGCTCTGGGTGGGGTCCTCCCTGGGCTTAAGCCGTCCATGGCTGCGGGGCACAGCCGGCCTCACCATGAGCTGCACCACGGGCTGCTGGGGAATCTCTGCTCCAGTACCTGGAGTACCTCCTCCCTTTCCTTTCCCACTGACCTGGGTGTCTGCAGAGCTGCTCCTCTCACATCTTGCCCTCTTTCTGTTTGCAAAATCCCCTCTTCTGTTTTTTTTCCCCTTCTTAAACCCATTATTTCAGAGGTGTTAGTTATGACTGCAACTGGCTCGGCCTCGGCCAGCAGTGGGTCCACCTTGGAGCCGGCTGGCATTGGCTCTGTCGGACATGGGGGAGGCTTCCAGCAGCTTCTCACGGAAGCTGTAGCACCCCCGCTACCAAACTGCTGCCACGCAAACACGATACATCTCTTTACAATTTTTCTTAAGGTAAAGCCACAAGACACTGGTGAAAAACTGTTACTAGTGAGAGCTCAATATCCAGAAGCTCCCTCAGTGATCAGAAGCTCCGCGGGTTTGTGTGTCAGTGCTGGTGTCTGTCCGTACCACCTCCATTTTACAAACAGGCGTTTGAACGCTGTTAACGCTGCCTGCTTGTGTTTTGTGGTAGGACACCTTCCACAGCTGCATCACCAAGAGGATTTCCCTGCTGCTCGCGAGGGGCATGGTGCGGTTGGTGGTCGTAGACTCCATTGCCGCTCTGTTCCGATGCGAGTTCGGAGTTTCAGATTCTGTTACGAAGGCTCGGTATTTGCAGACGTTTGGAGCACAACTTCACAGTTTAAGCGCTAGATTCAGGGCTCCAATAATGTGCGTCAATCAGGTATGACACCAAGATTGCTTCTCGCTCTGTCGGGACCGTTGATGAAACGGCAGGGGTGGGGAGGCATTGTGTGCAGGCGGATTTCTTGGTGGTGTATTTAACACTGTCCACCGAGCACTAATGACTGATGGCAACTTCCGTCCCCTTACGCTGGTGTTCTTTAAACTAGTTCATTTTAAATTCTCAGAGTTTAAGAATATAATTTTTTCTTTCATACACTGTTAACGTTCTTAAAGGTTGTCCATTAAAGCTGACAAAAATGGAATCACAGGATGGTTTGGGCTGGGAGGGACCTTAAAGATCATCCAGTTCCAACCCCCCTGCCATGGGCAGGGACACCTTGCACTAGACCAGGTTGCTCAAAGCCACATCCAGCCTGGCCTTGAACACTTCCAGGGATGGGGCATCCACAGCTTCCCTGGGCAACCTTTTCCAAGCATCAAAGTGAAATAATGGGACTCTTCCTTAAGTCTGGCTTCAAATGCTGGGGCTGCTCTGGGAACCCTGTGCGCAGTTATAGCCCGTGCGTACGGGAGGCAGTGAAACGACAGGGACTCTGCTGCACTGTGAAGCTCAGCGTTTTTGTAACTGCTGATGGCTGCAGTCAGAATGCGTGCAGGCAGACGCGCCGAACCACAAAAAAGGCCACAGTGATACCAGTGGGGAGGTAATTCCCCCAAGGTTCTTGGCTAGCTTCTGGGGGCTCTCTGCCTTTTTCCTGGGGCGTCTGAGTGCCCACCTAACAGGCAAAAGAAGATCTGACTCAAGGGTAAGACAAGCCTAGATTTATCCAGTCCCCACCTTGGAAGGGTTCAGCGTGAGAGGAAGGAGTGATTTAAGAGAGCTGCTTAGATCTGCCTTCCCGTGACGGGGTTGGATGTTGGTGCTGGCTCACAGCGGGTTAGGTCAGAGCCTGACACTGAACGACAGCAGTCTGAGCGCTGGCTAACAGAGGGTCCCTCTGTTCCAGTGGAAGGTGACTCATTATATCGGGTCTGTAGTTACAGAAATAAACTGTGAATACAGTAACATTATCCATTCTGTCCATTAAGTTTT
Source organism: Eurypyga helias (assembly GCF_000690775.1). NCBI lineage: Eukaryota > Metazoa > Chordata > Aves > Eurypygiformes > Eurypygidae > Eurypyga > Eurypyga helias. The sequence goes on from NW_010254637.1 coordinate 9,188, forward strand.
GAGAAGTACCTGTAAACTTCCTGTGCTTCGTGAAGAATCTGAATGGAAGAATCATGACATAAAAGGCAACGGAGGGAGTCAGGTGGTGTGTGTTTTCCTAGGCCATAGTCGAGGGCAAACAGCTCTGCTAAGCAGGCCTTCACAGGTAGCAGTGAACTCTGACACCAGGAGCCCTTTTGGGCTTCAGTACCTTTTATCTACAGACACAGCATCGAAATGGCTTTGGGTGTGGGGTTTTTGGGTGTGGGGTTGGTTTTGGTGGTTGTGTGTGTTTTTTGGTGGGCTTTTTTTGTTTTTTTTTGGTTTTTTAACAAATGAAGCATTGGACGAGGCTTTGAGCAACCTGGTCTAGTGGAAGGTGTCCCTGCCCATGGCAGGGGGGTTGGAACTGGATGGTCTTTAAGGTCCCTTCCAACCCAAACCATTCTGTGATTCTATGATCTAGTAGTAGTTAAATTCTTACAAGCTGTAGCTGGCTAAATAGCTGTTGCACTGTAAATTAATGTGATACTTCCCATCTCCCTTCTAGTTTGCTGTGAAAGGGTACGGGTTTTCTAACTTAGTTTAATATGTGATCCAGTAACTTGGATTGTCTTGGCTTTGTGCCCTGCCCTTCTGTTTGCTAGAAACAAATGCATCACTACAGGTCAACTTGCAGTGTTGTTTCTCCACTGTAGGTGAGCGACGCGGTGAGCGAGTCGGAAGCTGCTCGGTGCAGTTGTAGGTAAGTCAGCCGCAGCAGAAGCGTGGCAGTGTTGCACACAGCAGCGTTTAACCGCCACCACTGCAGTAACTCCGCTGCAAACCACCAAAGCGCGTTAAGAGCAGTTGTGCCTTTACCCAGCAAAGCCGCATTTGCTGGAGGTCAGCAGTAACTGACATGCTGTGAAGGGGAAGAAACTGCATCTATCCTTAGGGGGTAACCCCCAGTCAGCAGGTTAGGGGGAAATTCGGGGGGTGCTGTGCTGACTTACACAAGGGTGCTTCTGCATCTCTCGTCTCTGATGCAACCGAGCACATTTTCTGTCTGCCTCAAACACCACAGCATCCAAACCTTGGGATGGTTTTGTTAGTTACTCAAGGAAAGAAAAGCCTTTCTTTTGACAGCAAGGTACCAGCAGGGACTGTTGTTTGAATCCCGGCTCTAATGGTGGTTGACTCGCCACACTCAGTGCTACGTAAACGTGTTTTTGCACGGAGTTGGTTATGTCCTCAGAATTGAAACTGACCCAGAACAACACCAAGTTTCAGGGTGTTTTTCCTGGTTATCTTGTAATTCTTTTACTGGAGCAACTGTACTGTTTCCAGGAAAAATAATAATTTTAAACTCTGGGTTGAAAGTTACACACCTGCAGTGCGGTACCTACAACATGTCTAAACGTACCCTTAGACGGAACCCAGGGCCAGCGGTTACACCGCCCGGTACCTGAGGCTCAGCTACTCCTGTTGCTGTTCTCCCATCACCAGAGGGGACCCATCATGGCTGTAGCCGGAAGACAAGTGCTTCCGTATGGAGTAATTCAGTCATTCTTCCAGGTGTTCCCTGGCTACAGAGAGAACCCAGCCTATGGATTGGTGAGAATACCCTGTCACCTCTCCCTTCAAAATCCTAGTCTTAGACACAGCGAAGGACAGTACATGCAGAAGCAGTAGATCATTCCTTCCAGCGTACTTTTGTTACAACCAAGTGAGGATACTGTGTAATGAACTCACACACACCGATGTCTGTCTCTGTTCCTTTACAGTGTGGCGGATAACAGAGTCTCTCCAGCACTTGGAATAACCTGGGCAAATCAGCTGCTGATGAGGCTGATGGTCAGCAGAGTGTCACCACTGGAGCGGTCAGTGGGAGTTGCCTCATGCCACACCGGAAGCCTGAGGACTTTGAGAGTAGTTTTTGCTCCTCATCTCCCTCCATCCTGTTGCTACTACACAGTAAAACTGGAAGGTGTAAAAGGGATGGAATGAATCCATCCTGCTCCAAGAGTGTATCATCAGAATTACTTAGCCTCAGGAAGAGTTAGGGTGAAATGAAATTCTTCCTAGATGAGAGAAATAGATGCTGAAACACGATACGATATGCAAGCCTTGTCTACGTCGTGAAAGACCTTTTTCCATGTGGGTGCGTGTTCCTGGGCTTTTCCTCAGGAGGCAGGCTTTCTGAGGGAGAGCAAAGCTGTGGGCAGGGGGAGGCTGCACAGTGGTGTCTGCTGTGCCCATCGATCTCCCACTGTTCCTCCAACAAGCTGACAGAGAAGCGGCAGGGGTGCGCCTGCTCTCACCTTCTCTTGCCAGACCCCAGGGACTCGTGTTCGACCGGTGGGTGTTGCCTGACAGTGTTTCCAGTCCCGGGCTGCATTCCCTACAGCCATTCCTCTACCTGTAGGGCCTTGGGAATCGGCTTCAGCACAAAGCAGCGAACCTGTTTAAAATCCCTGGTTGGTAACAGCAGGATTTTTAAAAACCCTAACAAAGGTACTTGATTTTAACATCTTACTGTAAGAACTAAAACCGCACTGTTTTGCACTGTACGGGTGTAGCTTCACAGAACCTCTACAGATTTTTTGGAAATGGTTCTTTTCCACTCTGCTGCTGCTTTCCAGTCCCCTCCCCACACAGCAAATGCCTCTTTAGCCTCTTCCATTTAAGAAGCAACAAACCACACACACCCCCATCCCCCCTGCAGCTTTCAGAGGAAGGGCTCTGTTCGTGTTCTTCCCAATGCTCTGCAGAGCAGTTCAGTTGGAGCTGGATAGCGTTCCCAAGCGGCTTCTGTGTTGCCGCCTCTGGGATCTTCCCTCCTTCCGCCTGGGCTCTTGGCTGAACTGCGCTTCTCGAGGCTGCCTTTACCTGCTCCATCCCTCTGCTCGGGCGGTTGTCAAGGCGTTGGGTGTTCTGCTTTGGTCTCGTCGGACCACTGCCAGAGCGGCTGTCCTGGCCCCGCTTGCGGCGCTGGGTGGTGGCTCACGCGGGTCCTGAAGGGCTGAGACCTCCCCCACGTTACAGAAGAGCCTCCTCCTGCCGGCGTGAGGCTCGCTCCTGTCACCTGTGCGTGAGGCTTTCCGGTCTCCCCCTTCCACCCACTTCCCAGGCTGCCCACACAAGAGTTCTGCCAGAAGCTTACGCTTGTCTGTGGAGTCACGCTGCTCCGCTCTTTTGGCGAAGGAGAACCGCCTGTTCTCCACAGCCTAAACAAGAGCATCTCCTCGCTCCGACACGTTCGGAGGACTATGGCTTGGCAAAGAGGCAAGTCTGGAGAGGGTCCTCGGCGTTCTTGGGGCACACCGTACTAGTGAAACAGCCACCTGCCCCCCAGCGCTGCTCATTCAGGACCCAGCAGCTCCCTCTCCTCGTGGAAGCGGGCAGCTGGGTAGGGAGCAGGCAGGAAAGGTTTTGTGCAGCTGCACCCCCGGAACTCCCAGGCGCAAGACTTCTCCGAGGAGAGCTGAGTACGATGCGGGAAGAGACTCAGAAAGGTGGGGGCTGTGCGACTGCCTCAGGAAGGTGGCGAGGAGAAGGGAGGCCGAAGGCAGGGAACCCTCAGCCAGCAGAAAGAGGGAGTTGAAGTGCCTGCTGAGATCCCACGACTCATCGAATGGGACCTTGTGCAAATGCTGTAACAAATTGTCTGTAAATCTCCCCAAAACGTCTCAATTCCCTGCACTGAAAATAACCACGCACACAGGTGTTTTTTAATAAACCCCAACCACAAAATGTAGAAGAGCCTTCGCATACTCGCCCTAAGGAACAGCGGGAGTGCTACGGCTGCCTCTGCCTCCTCTCCAGCAGTCTTCATGGAGATAAACTAACGCAGCGCAGGGAACACCCAAATTACGCTCTGCCATTTCTGGCCCCTTCGTCTGGGACAGGAGCTTCCCCCATGTGCTGTTCCTCTCACGGCACTGATCTGGCTCTTAGGAAAGTGCCACGGACAGATGTGGCTGAGCCAGGGGAGTTGGTCACCCCCCACCCGGACACTCGTTTACAAAGGAGCCTCACGAAAGCCCCAGCTCCACTCCCAGGAGCTGGCTGCACGGAGCCGTGTTCAGACCAGCCCCAGGCGCAGCTGAAGGGTCACTCCTGTAGCACTTGGGTACTTGCCGCTGCCCGCGTTGGTCCTCCTCACCCTCCAGCTGGAGGCCCAAATCCGACTCGGAGTATGTTACGGGGCATCTCCTCACTCATCGCCACACATGAGCGCTGAACCCCTGCAGTACAACTGAGCCTCAGGCTGACAGTCAGGGACTTGCAGCAGATGAACGGTCACTGCAGCCTGCACCCCTCTGTTCCTGCACCCCTTTGCTTCTGCACCCGCAGGACAGCCGCACGCCGCGGAGAGCAAACGGAGCGTCCCCTCCCTGGAGCCTGGCATGGGAAGCGCTGAACCATGCCTGCGTTTTAATAAATGCCATTTAAGAACCTTCCCTTCGTAGAGCTTTATTCATCTTTGGATTTCACAACTCAGATCTCGTTCTATACAGGGAAAAAAAACCCAAAGTCGTTTTTCTGGCGCAGATTTACACTCCAGACCCTGCAAAGTCTGTCGCCTCTCTCCCGCGCGGCTATGCTCCAGGCGTTTTCCACTCTTTGAAAAGGAGCGTTAAATGACGCTTGAGAAACTTTTACACCATTTCCAATTAATCTGCAGACCCGCGGTGCGTTTCAGCGGGAAGATCATCCAGGCTCCTAGAAACCTTCCTTTGGGAAAACAACACCAGAGTCGTGGGGGCTTGGTCGAGGCAAAGGATTTACATGAACCAGCTGCAGGTAAACGCACTGAACCGCCTCCCTGCAAGTTTCTTGGAGAAGCCCCGGTGAGTTACTCCTACTCATTACAGGTACCATTTGAGACCTTTCATTTCCAAAGTTATGGGGAAAGACAAGCAGGTGTCAGCCAGAGCAGTGCCAAGGAGTAACTACACGCGGAGATCAGGACGCAGCATCTTGCAGTCGATCCTGGGACGTTTATTTTCTTTTAAAACCCAACACAAACCCCAGTGTTCGCCCCAAGAAGGATACACTGACGTTACAAATGGTTTGCTGCTGTTAGAATTCACCGGGCTTCACTACGCTGTAACCTACCACCGCTACCGTCTAACACTGCTACACAACTTAAAGAGCCAGTGGCTTTCCGTGCTCGGATTGCGAGTTGAGTACAAAGACCGGGAGCCCAAGGATCGCTCTGGTTTAAAAACTACCTCCCTACGCTTGTTCCACGCTGCGCAGCACTTTCAGTCCTCTCAGTGGTGCGCGCCAGCACCACCCGTAGAGCAGCTTCGAGCTGGAGTGTTCAAGGAGCTTCCACCTGCGGTTCTCCAAACGCTCCTCTCAAAGCAGCCTTACCCGAAGGAGAGTTTGTGCCGAGGGTAAGCGCCTTCCCAGCAGCTCGGGGCTGCTGACCTGGCAGACAGTGGTGCTGTGTTCTGCTTCATTGGCTTTTTGCCTTTTTTAAACTACGCACCTGGACAGTTCAGTGTCCTGAGACACGGGGCAGGTTGGAGTGTGCGGGCTGGTAACCACGTGTAGACGCTCGAGATCTCCCTCAATCCTGAACTGTTTTTAAGAGCCGGCGTTTATACCAGTACTTCTGTAAGCCTGTGAGAGGGTGGGGAGGCACTGGCACAGGTTGCCCAGAGAAGCTGTGGATGCCCCATCCCTGGATGTCTTCAAGGCCAGGCTGGATGAGGCTTTGAGCAACCTGGTCTAGTGGAAGGTGTCCCTGCCCATGGCAGGGGGGTTGGAACTAGATGATCTTTAAGGTCCCTTCCAACCCAAACCATCCTGTGATCCTATGGCAACGCAATGTCACTACAAGGGAACTGCAGACTCGACAGCGTCACACCCCTCAAAGTTTATTCTCTCCGTACAGGCTGACATTACCCCAAACACAAGCCTCTTCACAGCTTTCAGACAAAACGCGTGACCTGCACAACTAAAGTAACTTCAACTCTCCAAGTGCTGTAGAGACACTTTAACCCCACGCCCCTTGTGCGATGTACGTAGGACGGAACCAGGCCGTCCTCAGAACGGCTGCACCGACGGTACGGTTCAAGCACGGATCCTCCCACGCTTACAGGTGCTTAACCTGCCACCCCGCAGGAGGGCTCGGGGGCAGCGTTTGTTTTAAGAAAAGGTACAAACTCCAGACAGTGGGTCCAACTGTTCCGCCCTCGTTTCAGCGCTACGTTCTGTCGCTGCAGTACTGCAAGCACAGACGTCACAGCTCAGTTATTCCTCCAAAACGAGCAAATCACACAACAGCTGCATTCTACAACCACCAGCGAGACCTGAATTCCAGAATAAATGCTGCCAGTGCTCCCGAAGAGCAGCGCACAACCCGAGACAGGCGAACAGGTGCCTTCCCGCCAGCGACAGCTCCGCATAATTCATCCTACAACCCGTGCCGTCTGCCTCCACAGAACCGGCCAGTCATCAGGGGGTGATCGGGAGGGACAAGCCCAGTCCAGAGTCCTTGTTAAGTTCTGAGTGAACTTCACTCTTACAACTCCAGGCAAGGACAGACATGCCAGATTAAAACCGGAGCAGCACTCCCAAGGTGGCAGTTTTCCTCGCGAGGTGCCTGGCAGTCCCGAGGGTCTCGTCTTAGTCGTCCGTCCCAGAGCTGTTGGTTTAGTTTGGTACCGAAACCACCCAAGAATGACACAAGTGGGTATCCTGGTTTCACCCTTTCTGCAGACTGTTGGCTGCAAGCGAAACACAAGGATATTCAGAGAGGGAAAGTCTCACATGAAAGCCAACCGAGAAGCCCACCGGGAATTCCAGCGTGGGCAAACCACACCCTGGCAGTGAGTAAGTCACAGTGCAACTGCCAGGCGGGTCGACCTTAAAATGGCTTTTGTGCTTTACACCATTTTCTCAAGCTGCAAACTGCTTGCTTGCTCCCAACTGCAAGGAGCTGGCTATTGGTTATGGGTTAGAGGAGCCCCGGGATTTTTTCTTCTCTGGAAAAAAAAATTAACCTTTCAAAAGGCAAAATTGTTTAAGAAGCAGTAGCTCAACAATTTAATCTTCCAACACACTTCAGAGCACTATACAAAGGTGTAGAACACTTAAAGCACTGGTGACACCACCAACAGTACGAGCCTAAACAATCAAGTTCCCTCACCATCACCATCCCGTGGTCCTGCATTTCACAACTTCACAGACATTGTGATTCGGTGTGGTTACATGTTTTACTGCCCTTTACACAAGGGTCGTTTTTTTGAGAGGCTGCAAAAATAATCCTCCACCAAAGTTGAAGGATCCATGTAGAAAACATTCTTCCATTTAAGTAATTCCTTATTACCAAAGCCAGGTCTGTAGGGGTTTTTTTTGGAAGTCGGACTTCTACAGCGGTCACCGAGTGAAACACCGAGCCCCACGGAACTGTGTCACAAGGCCACGGAGCCCTGGTGGCAGCAGCACCAGGGGCGTGACATGGAGTGTTGGCAGTGAGCTGCTCACAGCCACGGCCGGGGACCGACGCTGCCACCCCGCTGGTTGGGGGACCGACGCCGCTGCCGGCAGCCCGTTGGTTAGGGGACCGAC
>NW_010254638.1:0-36970 GCF_000690775.1 Eurypyga helias
GTCCCCGCTGGGAGCGCTCCCGGCGGCTCCCGCGCCAGGTGCCCCCTCTCCGGGGAAAGGCCTCGTGCCTTCCAAAGGTTTCAGATCTGTAACTTCACACCGTTGTGGTCTTTTTTAAGTTTTGAGTTAAAACCCGACCAGGCTGCACTAAAGTAATTTTCCTCTGGCTTTCATAATGCTCGCCTTTATCTGTTATCAAACAACATAGCGCAACTGTTAGTATTTTTCTGATTGCGTTAAAATTGGAGGAGGTTTGGAGTTCCGTTTCCCAAGATGAACGTGCCACTTGTGTCTGGAGCATACGTTTTTGATAGCGGATTAATCCGTGGTAGTGATGGGCTTGATGGTAACTTGCTGCATGTAGGAGTTAATAGTGGTTGTGCAATCAAAAGTAGAGACTAAGGAGTGGTGTCCTCTGGAGTTGGAATGGAATTGTTTTACTCACTGTTTATTGGTGCAAAAATATGAAATGCACTGTTTGTCTCTCTTCTGAGTGCCGCCTTCTGTCACAAGTATAAAGGAAAGCTTTCTTTGGAATATGACCTGAAAGTTAATATTTGTTCTGTAGAATACTTACTCATACTGTGCTGTTAGACCAACCTTGGGACAACCTACTGAGCTTTACTGAGACAGATGAAATTGTGTTGAGAGTGAGTTTAATATGTTTATTCATCAGTTATTTTAAATAAGGTACATATGACTGTTCCCCCATTTGAATTTACTGTAAATGAGACAAAGAGCTTACAGAGTGAGTTAAATAACTCTGATGAATAAACATATTATAAATAAGGTACATATGACTGTTCCCCCATTTGAATTTACTGTAAATGAGACAAAGAGCTTACAAATAGGATGTACTCAGAGCTGGGAGAGTAGATTTTTCTTTCAATTGTCAATTTACTGGAATAATTAAAAGTAAAAATGTAATGGAAAATGTGAGTGCACATTTCAGAGAATTTAGACTACTGAGCTAGGATTCCAACAGAAAACTATCTGCAGGAAAAGTTTAACTTTGGGTATGTGCCTGATAGGAAGCTAGGGAGGAGAGGAAAATAATAATTAAAATAAAACCCCAAACCAGGAGATGCTTCTGGTCAGTTCTGTTCTCTTCTATTTATTTGTGTTCCTGCAGTAAGGGGTTGGTAGTGCTCTGGTACTCAGGCTCCGTGTACCAGAGCAGCTGTTTCTCCCACGGTCAAAAGGCTTTCTGCTGTAATTGTTTCAGCAAATTTGTGTCTTGCTGGAATGCAAATCCAGGTCCTGTGTATCTTCCTTTGTGAATATCTGTGCTCTCCTAGTTTGAAGAGACCAACGCATCCATTTTTTTCTCAGATTTTTCAAAAGCAAGCTTTTGTGCTCTTCTTGCGTTTCTTTATCATTGTGGACATCAGTGGTATTTATTGGCATTAAAAAAATTCACAGTGGTTTGTCTTTGAAACAACAGTTGTACTCTCCTGTTCTGTTCCAACTACAGAATAGTCTCAATTCCTGAATGGAGTGTTAGATGTTACCATAATGTGAGTGATAGGATAATCAGTAAGGATTCATTAGTCTTAGTTATGCATAAATGCATATTTGCAGGCTAATCTTAATACGTTATAGGCTTCTTTGAGAAATATCTTTATAGATTCCTGCAGCTCATCCACCAGCAGAGAACCTGTTGTCTCTGAAAAGTTGCTGCTGTTCTGGTAGGGCGTCTGTGGGACATGTAGGTAACGCTGCATGCTGCCTCGGGAGGACAGTGAGCCACTGAGTAAGAGTGCAGCACTAGGAGGGGTGGCAGCCTGGATTTTCTGAAAGGCTTTGAGACGTACAAAATCCATGGCCACTTCGAGATAAGCATGTTTTCAGCATGCTGCTTGGTCTGCGTATTGTATTAAAACTCGGATCCCTCTAGAGTGATTGGTCGTAATTGAGGGAAGCGCCTTGAAGAAGAGGATGCAAGTGTTCTCACTGAGAGCTGTTACAGTGAACGAAAACACTTTAGCAGAACCTTGAATTCCCAACGCTGCTTCCTATCTCTGTAGGTTTTCTATTATGTATCTCTCTGTATTCATCTCCTTCATACCATATATACAGTCAGGTGGGAGGGAGAGCTGTGGGGGTGACTGAAGGGTGGCTGAGGGCGATGGAGTGGGGAGCAGGTGATCCAGGCACTCTGTTGCATGACTTGGGAGACACGCCATCCTTTGTCCGTGATGCTTCTTGCTACTGCCGTTGTTACTTTAGAGCCAGTCAGGTTGGAAAGGGCGAGGGAAAGGAGGGAAGCATTGCGATTTCCTAGTAGTGATATTGTTTGTGTGAATGCCATTGAAAGTTAAAGACAGAATGAGTATGAATGAAATGCAGGTGTGGTGTGGTGTTTTTTTTGTTCTTGTGATGCAAGTGACATAGGTCTACACAGGTCAAAACACTGAGGATGCTGTGCTTCACGCTTGTCTGCTACCCATTGCTTTTAGCTTGTGTCCTGTTGTTGCTTGCTGTGCCGTCACTGGATCTTTCTTCAGATTAGTCTTTCAAAGCTATGCGAGTGTTTGTGGAAGGCACGTATAAAAATATATCTAAAAAGTAGCTTTATTGCAGGATTGCTTGGTGTTTAGGAAAGGTGCTGCAATGGTAACCATGAGGCTTTCCAAGCTTTACTAATGTAATATACTCTTTATAACCTACCTGTGCAGAAAGCTTTGTTATCCTTTATTTGGGGAGGGAGGTGAGGGAGGATGATGAGAGTGTCATAAAAACAGTGTTTCAGGGTACCAATGAGAAACATGTCTTGCTCTTGAATTATTTTTTTTTTAATTCACTGTTTTCTGTTTCTTGTCAGTTGCTAGTAATGTGAAGCCATTGGATGGTGTGAAAATTCTTGATTTAACAAGGTTTGTGTTTTGTCTTTAATTTGGAACAGTCTGTCTAGATACAAATATTTTGATAGGAAAAACTAAGAAAACAATCTTTTTAATATTACAGGGTGCTTGCAGGGCCCTTTGCCACAATGAATTTAGGAGATCTAGGGGCTGAAGTTATCAAAGTGGAAAGACCAGGTAAGATTTTTATTTATCTATTTTAGATATAATAAAAATGTGGGGTAGTTAAACCAGTAGTTGTTTATGTAGTTTAAGTAATACATGACTAAGAATGCAAGATTGAAAATACTTAAGACAATACTATGTTTATTTGCTGGTGGTTTATTGTGACTGTGTGTATGGTATTGTGCTAAGAAATAATTTTGTAGCTATTGGGATATTTTTTTGACTCAGCAGTTTTCAAGTTTTGGGAATATTTTACATCCTCGTACTGTTTCGGATCTGGTTATCCGTAGGCTGCTTATACATGTATGGCCTGTTGGCTTTAGGCTGAACACTGTGCTCCATGTATGTGTGCTTTGCTCCAAAGTCGTTTATGTCTATGTTTAGAAAAGACCGTGAGAAGGTTGAAATTGTAATATCAAGTACCTTTTTTCAGATGTTAACATACAAACCAGTATTGAGTCATCGCTTACTGAAATGCCTTATTCCATCACTCAAAACCAAGTATTTTGGTTGAATTGTTTGGACTTTGTTTAGATTTTGAATTGGGCCTGTGAATGCTTAAGCATACAGTGTTTTTTTTTTTTTAAATGTGGTGGGAGGGTTAAAACAGTTTAAGTGTAGTATTTGACATGCGAAATTTGAGAAACTTAGAAAGCCTTCCTTCTTAGTTAGGTAAGAATTATGGATAAGGTGTTTTCCCATTTAGGAATTGTCTTCAGCTCAGTTTCTTTGAGCCAAAAGGTCTTAGACAATTTTAAATAGGAATGCATCTTACTACTCAGGATTAGAATACTTATAAAGTGACAGGCACTTTACCTTTGGAAATGGAAACTCCACCTTCTGTTTTTTTTATTACAAGGAAGAAAGGTAAATGTGGGCATTTAAAATGTGTATGTTAGCACTGCTTTTGTGTAATATTATGCAGGTCTAGTGGGGTTGGCAAGCATTTGGACTGGTAAGGTGTAAGGTGACTTGGCGTACTAAATTAACTTTCTCCTGAGAATGACTGACTTTAATTTCATTAAAATTTCAGCAGCTTAAATATTCCAGTACAGTTTCAGGCTGTTAATTAAAAATTACCTTGTCAGAGAAATCTTTCTTTGGAATTGTGCAAAGTGACCAAAAGTTATTTTCTGCATGCGGAAGTTGTCTTTAAAGTCCAGGGTCTGATATTCCTGTATAGGTGAAGATGGGAGTTCATTGAAAAAGGGAGATTTCTGAATTTGCGTTAAAATCTTTATGCTGGTGCTGACAGTGCCTGAGCTTTGAGTGTGTCTTTTCAGAGGCAGAAGCTTTTGTAGGTCCTTCTGAGTCTGATTGAATGCTGGGTAATTAGCTCCATAAATAGAATTTATTTTATTTTTCTGTATTTTACTTCAACACAATGGTTTTCTTTTTCCACTCATCTCATGCACTACGTATTCCAAGAGATGGTAAGGATTGAGTAATGGTAAAAAATACTTCAGTCTTATGGAATAGCTACACTCCTTAGTTCATAGACCCTACAGGAAGAATAACAAATTGCATGGCATTTAGTACTTTTTTCAGAAATATTCCTTGCATTGGGCTTTCAGTTTTATGCATCATTATGCATGTGGGGCATGTAATTATGCCATAGCAGCTGCACAGTGTGTCATCTATTTTTTCCTTCTTTAAGTTTCCATGTTTTAAGTTTCTCTCTTTGAGTATTACTGTTTTGGAAACTGGTGAAGATAATTACACGCTTGAGAGACTAAAGCATATTACATTCCCTATAACTTATTTGAAATAAGAAATATTGAATGTTTGAACATTTAGCAAAACACTGAATGTCTAACGGAATTTTTGTCACGTCAACCTATGGATCACTCTTAATCACTCACCATTGTTTCAAATATTCTTGCTTTTGTGGCAGGGCAGAAGCTGCCTCAATTTTGTACTGTCAGATGAGACTGTCAGTGGCATTATTCCTAGTATCTAGGTAGTAGGAATGGAGCAGTGTCAGCGATGAAGTGTGAAGTAATGGCTTTGGACATTTGCCTACCAGCTCTTAGTGTTTTGTGATTGATGGAGAAGGGCAGCCTGAGAGTTCTGGATTTCAGACATTTTAGAATGTGAGTAATCGTCCCTCTCTGTGAGAGTGTGCCTACTTTCACCGCAGTATTAATCCCTAAAGGACAGTACACGCACCGGCATCCTCCGTGGAATGTGTTACTGAAAGGTTTTGTTTTGAATGGCTTGAAGTGGTAACATACAGAAGAGTTGGGTGGTTTTTTTTTTCACCCCAGTTTTCCTGCTTGGACTGAAGTATTTCTTTGAGATACTAAACAGTACAAATGTTGATGGGTAAGTTACATGTTTGTGTAACTTCTACCACAGTTGAATGTAAATGGCTGTGTTACCATAGCATATAGCATAATAATGACAGCGGCCGTATTGTGTGAGACCAAAGGTCCTTCTGCTTGGTTCTGTACCTATGCTAGTGTCAGTGTTCTGTGTTGCCTCACTTAGGAAGGCTTTCACTCAGGTGAAGTTAGCAAGTAGATAAAAATCTAGATGTTGAAATAGATACAGGAATGTGCATGATTGCTAGCACTCAGGATGATGGTTAGGTCTGAATTCAAATTTAGCTTTATTCTAATTAAAATAGATTGCCAGTCTGTGACATTTAAGAAAGGTTTAAAATTGGGAATTAAACCTAAGTAATATGGTAACATCGGTGTCTGCTGCAGATTTAATGCTGTCTTGCCTTTCTGTAAGGCAGGAGCATTTCTGGAAGGGATGGGGGTGTAGGGGATTGCACCAGCTATAGCAAGTGCTTCTTTTCCTTGATGTTCCTGCAGCATGCAGCTTAACAAGTTGTTGCTGATCAGTGGTGTCTTGATGTTGTATCCAGGCTGTTTCAGGAATGGCGCATTGACCATGTGTACCGTGTGACTCGGTGCAGGGCAAGAGCCCCTACTAAATTCTTCCAGATTGCTTAAAAGAATGGTATTGTAGCTCTGCTTTAAGTTAAAGACACCAACAAAACATCATACTCTGTACCTAACCCCCTCCACCCCAACCCAACCACAACACAAAAATCTGACCCACAAACAAACACAGCCAAAAAACCTGCAAATACATTGGTGGTGTGTGGCTGTATATTAGTATTTTAAACCCTAAAAGTAATCCCAGTGTTAGCAAATACTATGTTTGCTTTGCTTAATCGCATTCACTTTTAGATATTTTTTGACATAAATATCCTGATATATAGCTAAACTATATAGTTATATATAGTATAGATATATAGAACTATAGATATAGCTTAGATATACACATTTATATATATATATATATGTATATATATATAAAACTAACTTTTGTCCTGCTTGTTAGATGAAACTTAGGTGGATTAAATATAATGTTGGAGGAAAGCCTTTATTCTTCTTGTTTGTTGGCAGTGTGATATTGGGCAACTATGAAAATGTGATGTTATTTCTTTCAGGAGCTGGTGATGATACAAGAGCCTGGGGCCCACCTTTTGCTGGAACAGAAAGTGTTTATTTCCTCAGTGTCAATAGAAATAAAAAGGTAAATGGGGTGGGGTACTGAACATTAGCCTATGTTTTCTGTGATTACAGCTGAAGACATGAGATTTGTTTAATTCTTAACATATATAACAGAGTTACATTGGCCTTAAGTTATGATGAATAATTCTCAGGAGAAGAGTTCTCTTGAAGAAAAAAAGGCTGCAAACCTCTGGTATAACGCTGTGGTGAGCCAAGGCAAATTCAGAAAGCAAGAGTGGTTCTGCTAGTGCTTGTTGCCGTTGAAACCAATGTTTCTGGGGTCCCCTCGTGTACTTGCAGCAGTAGGTGCTGTGCAAACATACAGTGAAGAGCCTGCGGTGCAGCTGCCAGCGGCACATCTGTCCCACTTGTTTTGGTGCTTGTCTGATCCATTGGTGAGGCAGTTCAGCTTGCTTTGCCAACAGAACTTATTTTGCAGGGCGAGTGGGGTGTGTGTTAAAATGTACTTATTTAGCTGCAGTGTGAAACCTGACTGTTGGTTATATTTAGAAGAAGCTGATAATCACCAGAAGGGCTTTCACATAAATTACTGGTGTGTTTGTTTTTTTTTCTTTATCCCCAGAGTATAGCTATCAACATGAAGGATTCAAAAGGAGCAAAGCTAATCAGAGAGGTAGGTTCTGAAAGCATGCAAACTGTGCCTATATTGTATTGTGTTGGTCCTGAGTAATAAAGAATAAGCTCTGTGTTTCAGGTATTAATTTGATATCTGATAATTGTAAATACATCTGTGTGCAGTAAACCTGTTAATTGCAATACATAGCCTCTGTACTCTATGCTTTTGGACTCAATGTTCAGGGTAATTTCTAATGACTTTAGATATAAAATTTATTTTAAAATTTTAAAATGTGAAACTTGTGCTTTGTCATCCCTTTTTATTTACTGAGAAACCTAAGACCTGCTACTTGCTAGGGCTGTGTTTTTAGCCCTGCAGTACTAACGCATCTAGGAGGGTGAACTGGCTTCTGCTACTCTTTGTTTCAATATCAGTTCCAATCCATTTTTCACAGTGAGACTGTATGTGTCCTGCAGTAAGGGGAAATCTGTCTGGTGGTGTATTTTGTTGGAAATACTGCATGAAGTGGAAATAGATTAAGTTGTGTGATCCTTTTGGCCTTCTTTCTTCCCTGTCAGCTGTGTAGAAGACACTTCACATGGAAATCTTTGGAGTTTATAAGCCAAGAATTCTTCAGTGCCTTTTCTCTTTGCAGAACAGACCCATTTATTGTTGATTTGTTATGGCGCTGTATGTTTATCTTCTTAAGGTTTTGGGAACAGACACTGTCATTTGCAATAATTTTGCATGGTGTAACACAGATGTGCTTTTGGATGAACTAGTCATTCTAAATGATGGCTATAAAAAATTTTTCCTCTAGCATAAGAAGACTAGGTTGTTATTTGACCTTTAAAAATGGTGAAAGAAAAACTACCCTACACAAAATGACTAGTGATTCCATGTGTGTGGGATGGACCTGTTTGAAGACTTAAAGGCAGCTGGGCCTGTGAGTCAGGATGAGCTGGAGAAAAGATGGCTTCAGCATAAGCTGCTTATGTGACTGCCACTATTTGTGGTTAGGAAATTCCCCTTTTTGCATCTTGACATTTGTGCAGGAAGATTAGTCCTTGCTTCTGGTTTAAATGTATAACCTTCCCCCTGCAATAAGAACAACCTTTTTATTGTCTGTGGAGTTGAATGGCTGGTGACTTAAGAATTTGCCATATAACCTTTGTGCTTGAGGCTCAGGTTGAGTTTGAATCCCACATAATTTTTAAATCGAAGCAGCAACTTTCTTCTCCCTCATTTGTGATGCAAAAGCAGCATCAACTCTGCCAGCTCAGTGCTGGGCTTCGCACCATTTTCCTGCTGGTAAGATCTCTTGTATCTTGTAAGGTAGGGCTGTCATGACGCTGAAGATGTGATTGCTTCTTCCCACTGCTAAGTGTACTCGGAGCTACAGACAAATGGCTTTTGCCAACAGCAATATCAATTTTTCCATTAGCTTGATGTCACTGAAATAGTCAAGCATGTATGAGAATTACTTCCTCAGATGTGACGCTGTGGAATTTCCAGTGGGAGAACTGACTGTTAAATATTTACCACACTATCTGTGGAAATGAGATCTCCTGTGACAAACTGTTTTCTTATAGTTTCTATCCTTTAATGAAGTTGCTTTAATCAACATCAGAAGGATATTGACCACTTGGAGCGAGTCCAGAGGAGGCCACGAAGATGCTCCGAGGGCTGGAGCCCCTCTGCTATGACGAAAGGCTGCGAGAACTGGGCTTGTTCAGCCTGGAGAAGAGGAGGCTCCGAGGAGACCTCGTTGCAGCTTTCCAGTATCTGAAGGGGACCTACAAGGGTGCTGGGAGAGGACTTTTTACAAGGGCCTGTAGTGATAGGACAAGGGGTAATGGGTATAAATTGAAATCAGGGAGGTTTAGATTAGATATCAGGAAGAAATTCTTCCCAGAGAGGGTGGTGAGGCACTGGGACAGGTTGCCCAGAGAAGCTGTGGATGCCCCATCCCTGGCTGTCTTCAAGGCCAGGCTGGATGTGGCTTTGAGCAACCTGGTCTAGTGCAAGGTGTCCCTGCCCATGGCAGGGGGGTTGGAACTGGATGATCTTTAAGGTCCCTTCCAACCCAAACCATTCTATGATTCTATGCTTTCATAACCACTACAGCATTCTGTTCCTTAAATCAATGGCATCCTGGGGTGCTTGACCTTAGCTGGAGGCCAGGTGCCCACCAAGCCACTCCATCACTCCCCTCCTCAGTTGGGCAGGGGAGAGGAAATACGATGGAAGGCTCGTAGCTCAAGATAAGGACAGGGAGAGACTGTTGAGCAGTTACTGTCATGGGCAAAATGGACTTAGCTTGGGAAAAAATTAATTTACCATTAATGAAAATCAGTGTAAAAAGAGAACTAAAAGCAAATCTTAAACACCTTTCCCCCCACATCTCTCCTTCCTAGGCTCCAATTCACTCCTGCTTTTCTCTACTTCCTCTTCCCCCTGAGTGGTGCAGAGGGGAAATGGGGGTTGTGGTCAGTCCATCACATTTCTCTCCTGCTCAGAGGGAGGACTTCTCACACTCTTCTCCTGCTCCAGTGTGGGGTCCCTATCACAGGAGACAGTCCTCAACAAATTTCTCTGTGAGTCCTTCCCATGGGATATAGTTCCTCACAAACTGCTCTGGCGTGGGTACCCCCCATGGGGTGCAGTTCTTCAGGAGCAGCCTACTCCAGCCTGGGTTACCTGTGGGGTCACAATTCCTGAGAGAGAACCTGCTTCAGCCTGGGCTCTCCTGTCCATGGGGCCACGGCTCCTGCGAGGAGCCTGCTCCAGTACAGGCTGCCCACAGGGTCATGGCCTCCTTCAGGCATCGCCCTGCTCCGGCGGCATGGGGCCCTCCCCAGGCTGCAGGCGAGTCTGTACCCACCTGTGACCCTCCATGGCTGCAGGGCACAGCAGGCCTCACCATGGGCTGCACCACGGGCTGTCGGGGAATCTGCTCCGGTGCCTGCAGCACCTTCTCCCCTCTTTCTCCACTGACTTTGACTGCAGAGTTCATTCTCACATTTTGCTCTGTCTGTCAGCAAAAGCCCCTACCCTCTTGTGTTTTTTCTTCCCCTTCATAAACATGTTATCACAGAGGTGGGTCCATGTTGGAGCTGGTTGGCATTGGCCAAGAACCTTGAGGATACCTTTCTCCTGAGTATTTAGCCTTAACTAATTTAACTTTTCTATTAATTCATTAAGAACTTGGGAGCATTCAATTGCATAGGAGCTGATGGCGCTTTTTCTTCCCTTTATCTGATGGGTCAGTGTGTCTCATGCTTGCTCTCTCTAAAGCAAACTATTCACACATACATACACACATACAAATAAATATATGTCTGTGCATATACGTGTGTGTGTGTACGTACGTTCTCCTGTGTGGAATTTTTGTAAAACAAGAAACAAACTCACCCCCCCAAAAAACCCCAAACGAACAAAATTTCCAAAAGGTACAATTCAAGCTTTATCAAATTAGTAGCATCATTATTTATTGTTGTTCAGTTTCATGACTACTTTGACATATATGATGCCTTTTTCTTTCCTGAGGCATAGACATTGAGCATATCAGTGTCCTATCTGGAATACTATGTATTCCAACTCAGGACTGTTGTATTGCTCTGTTATTAGAGGTTAACATGAAAGTGGTATGTTCAGAGGACTTGTAGGACATGAAGTGTGAAGTTTCAGTTGACAGTGGACTTAAAAGACCACTGAAACTCCTTTTGAGTTGTAAGAACATGCAGTTTGTTTGGATTGAAGTTTGAGTCTAGTTTTCTGCAGTGGCAGAACCCTGGGTACCAGTGCTTTGTTTAGTGAGCATCAAAAAAAGTACAGTACACAGACAGCTGCCTTTTTGCGCTGAAGGCTTTCCAGGTGTTGTGGAAACTTTAGCAGCAGAGCTGACACAGCACTTGTAGTACTTCTTGAAAATTTGTGTTCATATCTGAGAACATATACATTGCTAAACCGGGCCCAGATATCTTCACATAGCACTGTCGTCATCCCACGTATGTTGCCAAGCCCAGTCTATGTTACAGTGCTGTAGGTCACGCTTTTTTCCTCAGTGCCTTATAGGAGATGATAGTTCTTCAGTACAAGATGGACAACAACTCTTAAATCATTTTAGCCCATAAATTATTAGCGGTAAATTGGACAGATTATAAAACCCCACTGAGAGCAATGCACAAGTTGTAACTGATTTCTTCTTTTGAACGAATTATGCTAAGGCTGTAACATTACCAGTTTGAAAAGCATTTATGTATGGACTGTGAAGGGTTTAGAGACAAAATAACTTTGTTTTTCATAAAGGCATACTATTAAAGAATAAATAGCTTGTGCCTGTTGTGCTCGCCTTACTCTGGTGGCTTGATCTCCTGTCCTGCACAGAGGATTGGGACAGCTCTAGATTTGTCTGAGCTACTTCTGTTTTCACTCTGCGGAAACCCAGATCTTCTTCAGAGCCTTTGTTGTGGTTTAGGCCCAGCTGGCAACTGAGCACCACACAGCTGCTTGCTCACTCCTTCTCCAGTGGGATGGGGAGGAGAAAATGTCTGGAGAGGCTCATGGGTTGAAACAAGGACAGGGACGGATCACTCAGCTGTTATGGTCATGGGCAAAACAGACTTGGCTGGGGGTGAAAAAATCAATTTAATTCGTTACCAATCAAATCAGAGTAGGACGATGAGAGACAAAACCAGATCTTAAAAACCTTCCCCCCCGGCCCTTCTTCCCAGACTCAGCTTTGCTGTCAAATTCTCTACCTCCTACCCTGCAGCAGTGCAGGGGAACGGGGTTGTGGTCAGTCCATCGCACGTTGTCTCTGCCTCTCCTTCCTCCTCGTTGGAGGACTCCTCACACTTTCCCCTGCTCAGTGTGAGACAGTCCTCTCTGAACTCCTCCAAATTGAGTCCCTCCCATGGGCTGAGATTTTCCTTCACAAACTGCTCCAGCGTGGGTCCCTCCCATGGGTTTGTGGTCCTGCAGGAGCAGCCTGCTCCTGCGTGGGCTTCCCATGGGTTCACAGCCTCCTTCAGGTGCAGCTGCCTGCTGCAGTGTGGGGTCCTCCCCGGGCTGCAGTGGGTTCTCTGTCCATTCCCCCCCACCTATATGTTCTTGATATGGCCACTCTAAAAATACTGAATAACATATTTTAAAATGCATCTTCACCATATGCTGAACTTAGTTTCTGTAAACGTTGTTAATGTCTCTTTTATGCATCTAATTAATGCTGTCTGAATAAGAATCAGTTTCTGTCTTTCCTGTGAAATACTTGCTGGCTTGGCAGCCTCTTTTGGCTTTCATTTAGCCGCCAGCTGAACTTAGTTTCTGTAAACGTTGTTAATGTCTCTTTTGTGCATCTAATTAAACCATTCATAAGCTGTCTGAATAAGAATCAGTTTCTGTCTTTCCTGTGAAATACTTGCTGGCTTGGCAGCCTCTTTGGGCTTCAATTCAGCCGCACGGTGTACCTGCTAGAATAAAAGTGCTTGTGATTGCTGTTATGATGATGCTGGTTTATAGAAGCTAGTCTAATCTACTGTTTATATTAATCAGACAGCTACATGGTAGTTTCAGAGGATGCGACTCTCTGATCAACTGCAAATAGCATTAAGGAGCTGCATGTTTTAGTTTATGCTTAAAAATGTACGTACAAACAAGTGTGACTGTCAGGCGATAGTTTCTTAAATTATGGGGGGGAGGGGAACCAACTGAACAAAAAAACTACAACTTCCCCCAAGGCATACACTTTTCTTTTAACGTGCAGTTCTCTTGCTTCAGGGCTTCTTAGTGTTAGTCCTATTGAAACATGTATATTTATATCTATTTGTAACGTTTCTAACTGAGGTGACTTTAAGATGTTCGTTTTAACCAAACAAAAGTTTTGGGCTCCGTATTCTGTTTCTACATTCAGCAAGTGAGATATGTGCCTTCTGTGACAGTAATTTTACTCAATGATTCTAAAATGAAAAACAATTTATGAAATGATTTCTAAGGTAGAGAAAGCATGAAGGGTTAAAGATACATTCTTTCTCCTCCCTTTTTCTGAAGCTAAGTGCAGGTATAAAGGTGGTGATTGTGCTGTAAACGATCATCCAGCCTTGGGAAATTGATGTGGTAATGATAGTTATATTCTAGTTTCTTCTAATTTCTTTAGGAATTTGACAGTCTCCTTTCTAGATACGCAGCATCTCTCACATGCAGTTTGCAGAGATGCACAGTCTAACAGGCCAACAAATACCTCTCTACGTATGTAAGTTTTCTTTTGTCAGAAAGACCGGAGCCATTTTCATTAGTGAGATTTTTAAATTTATGTGCATGAGGAATTTATTGAACTTTCTGATGCTTATTAACAGATCTTACTCATCCTTTTCTTTTCTAAAGCTTGCAGCAGCGTCTGATGTTTTTGTGGAAAACTACGTCCCTGGGAAACTGGCTAAAATGGGTCTAGGTTATGAAGACATTAAAAAGATTGCTCCTCACATAGTGTATTGCTCAATAACAGGTATTTTAATTTTAATTACTTGTGTTAATTTCCTTTATTCCAGTCCACTTGTTAGAAAAGTCATGTGGTTATATAGAAGTATATTGTTTTGGTGTCAGTTAAGATAAACTGAAAGACTGGGTGGGTTTGTTAAATTCAAAAACAATTACAGAAAAAATGGGAGGCAGCAACCATGTCAACAGCTTATATGGCCACTTTAAAATGCACTTTCACCGTATGTTCGTCAAGAGCTTATATGTTCACTTTAAAACCTTTTAATAACCTATTTTAAAATGCACTTTCACCGTATGTTGAACTTAGTTTCTGTAGATGTTACTGTTGTCTCTTAAAAACAGTGGCCTTACCATGCCAGACTGGCATGCTGCTGTTGACTTCAGAGGAGCAATGTTACTGTTGTCTCTTAAAAGCGGCCTTACCATGCCAGACTGCCATGCTGCTGTTGACTTCAGAGGAGCCAGGATTGCCTGGGCTCCTTGCATTTTGCTTTCCACTGGATGATAACTCTGAATTTTTTTTCTCCAACAGTTTTACTGTATCAGTTTACCTATTGCAGGTTTCCAGTCTGGTAATAGTGTTCTCTACTGTCCTAAAGTTTCTCTCTATTCAGAATTATATGGTTATATATTCATAGAAGTTTTACCTTACTCTGCTACAGTTTATTTTCTGGTAGCTGAAATGGTAGGAGAGTTGTAGGTACTTTCGGCTGGGAAGGATGGAAAGAAAGTAGACACATGAATATCAGGAACTGCATACATGTAAAAATAATTGTCTGAAAAATCGCTGCTATAAAAACCACCACCACCACCAAAAAGGACTCCAAAAATCTTGATCAAGCACTAAAATTAAAGGATATATGCATGTAAAGTCTCTTGTTAAAATACAAATAACTCAAAACACAGAAATTACAGAAATTTTTAGACTGGTTTAAATCATGTTTGTGTGGCAAGTGTGTGCGGAAGACATGAGCAGAAAGGCAATTATATTCAGGGCTTGCTGAGAATCTCTTTGTTTAAATACATTTTATGTTGGTCAGTGGCTAGTGACCGCAATGTTTTTCACATTTTTTTGTGCATGTAATCTCACAACTGCAATTTGTCAAGTGTTTTTTGCCTTTTTTTTTTGCTTAGTTGCTGTACCCATAATTGATGGAAAAAGAATAAAAGTAAGCACTGTATATGAGCAAGGTGAACTTTTGGTCTGATGCTGTGTTGTTATTAAACCATGTCATAACTTCGCCAGTGAAAACACACACACACAAAAGTAACCAAAGATGTCAAGTGGTTCATGTAAACATAAGAATTAATTCACTTTCCTTTTCTCAAGCAATCACTGGACCTAATTGGCAATCCTTTGCTTTTGCTAGGGACCTCTCACCCATGTTGCTTGCTGTTCATGATGTTTAAGTGTTTTTCTTCTGGGTTCTTCAGTGTGGAGGACTATTAAAAATGGCGGGACTCTGGGTACAGAAATTTGACTGTAAGCAGTGTCTTCAATGTTTTAATGCTGGGCATTGCAGTGTTGGACCCAAAAATCAGGTTGAGTCATGCGAGCTGAATGGCTGGTTTTGTGAGGGATTGGTACAGACAGCAGGTAGCTGCCTTCTGAAGGGCTCTCAAGAAGCGCTCTGCCCCCCTGACTCGAGACAGGAGCTGTGCCTGTGACGATGTAATAAGGGTTGGTACTGAAGTGGAATGAACAGAGAGATGCTGAACCTAGTGGTTTCCTGAGAGCTCAGATGTAATATTTCAAATGGAAGGAAACTGAGAATGCATTCTAAGGTTATTTGGTAATGCCACAGATAGTTATGTGTATATAAAATGTCTAGCTAAGGGTATGGAAAATGTGAGTTAAGGAAGATCCAAGGGAAAGTATTGTTTGACAGATGTCAGAGATGTGCTGGCCTAGAACGTTGGACTAAATGGACTAGTTGTCTTCCCAGATGTTGAAAATTGTCAAGAGAAATGATCTTGGTTACAGCAACCCCTTTTACATCTAAACAGTAGGATTTCCTCCATCATTTGGCATTTCACAGGCTGTACAAGAGATAATAGAAATATGTAGGTTCTCAAGCACTTTCTGGTTTGTGAGTCCTGTGAAGGGTAACACAAAATTATGTTCTGAGGTCTTTGAACAGAAGAGCAGAATGGTTTATGCTGTTTAACTTGGCCAGTTTTGAATATGCTTTTTTAAGGGTGTATTTTATGTATCCTAACTATTGTTAACAGACAAAATTATGTTGGACGTTGTTAATGACTATCATAAACTGTAGGTATGAAAATCTTAGAGATGAGAATATGTGGAGAGACATTTCAGTATAACATTTTAAGTAAGTAACCAAGAAATAAATGTCCTGTGTGTCAGAATCAGAGTTTTTCCAACTTGAATTTTTGATTTTCTGTTTTTTATTCTTATCAGTCAGTATATATATGCTGAAGACATTATAGCTGATTCATTTAATAAATTACAAATAATTACTGGACACTTCTTCCCTTAACCATTTATTTAGCTCATAAATGAGACTGGCTATCATCTGGAATGCTTTGGTGTCTTTTTTTTTTTTTGGAACCCTATTACCTTTCAAGTTTAAACTTCATAGGTATGGAATGCAATCAATAAACAAGTAATTTAAAGGAGTCGGTTTCACCCTACAGCGTAACTTGTATAGCAGCTGTGATCAAGATGTCTCTAAGTTTCTGGGTTTTTTAATGTCTCATTCAGTTATTGAATGCAAGTATAAATAAATTGGATTTAAATTTTTTTTTTTAATTTTAGGGGTCATCCAAAAATATGGTAAGCCATTTTCTAACTCTAGACTGTACTGTATCCTTTCTTTTTACTACTCCAGAGGGAATGTACTCAAATAATTGTCACTCTTATTATCATGGCTGTTACACTTTGGAGGAGTGGTGCTTTCAGTTTTTAAAGACTGTTGATTTGTCTTCAGATCTCAGTCACTGACGGTCAGCACTAACTGATAGCCTTTTCTTCCTAAGGGCTCACCTTCTAGAACATTTTTGTCCCAGTCACTGGCTGGTTAGGACCTGCTTGGCTGCATTTTGCATCTGTGGTTACTTCGTTATAGATTAGGTCATTTGCCAGATCCTTGAAGTGGTTCAGATGCTGAGTGAGTGCACGCCTTGTGTTACTGTTCTTGTGTGTCCCGGTACATTTCTTTTTCATACTGCTTGATGTTGAGCCAGATGGGGCTGGGCTGCCTTTGGAATATATCGCGTTGGTCATGTGGTCAGGAATGGTTCACGTGTGCCATCTGTAACATAACACCTGTGTGTATCTCATTTAACTTCTTCTGCATGGTAGGTAAAATAGCATAGAGATGTCATCAGCTTACTCTTAATTTAGTATTTCCTTTGGCCTCATTGCTTTAAGTTGCGTATCACCATGAAATTTAGTCTAATCGATCCCAATTCTAGTATTCTATGGTTCCTCCTAGTAGTCTCCTTTTCTTTTCGCTTCTGGTGGCCTAGAGACGAGTATTTCTGTTCTTCCCAGCCTCTCACCTTTGCCTTTGTAGCCTCTTCTTGGTCTCACTGTCAGGTCCATTTCTCTTCCTTCTCAGTCTGCACCCTCCCCATGCCCTTTCTACTCCAGATTGCCCAGCTCAGCCAGTTCAGACCCTTCTCCCCTCCAGTTCAGTTCCTCAGCAAACATCAGTTTCCTTTACGTCCTTTTGGCTTCAGGCTCACATTTTCCTACCAACTTCCTTTTGCAGCTAATCATGTTCTCGGATCCTTCAGAACCTTCATTCTAACCTGTTTTTTTCCGTTTCTCCTTTTCGACATTGCAGCACTAGTAGGAATTGAGCAGAGGAGATAACTTCTTTCTACGCTTGGTTTTTGTGTGCTGTGCTCATACACAATAAGTGTGAGCAGTAAATATAAATAAAAACTGGCCTGGGGCACGCTCAATTGGGCTGAGGGGACAGGGTGCATACGTTTGTCCAAACAAACTTCTGGGATCTGTGATAGGGCATGCCCTTCATGGACTGAATGTTTGGAGATTTTATGATTTTAGCCTTGAAACACTAATAAATACTTCCTTGGAGAGTGTGTATTTTCTAGCCCTCATGATACCTTAAAGCTGGATTTAGGGATTTTCTAGTGAAAATGGAAAATAACAGCATTAATAAAAAAGCATAGCCATGACAAAAAGTCTCCCTTTCTTTCAAGTCTTCACTCTAAAGAACAGAAATTCTTGGAGTTTTAAGGCAACTGCTCCAAGTTATATTTTATGATGTAGCCAAACAAACCTGCTTCCTCCTTGGTTTGTGCTTAAGAACAGCAGAACCATTCTGTGAGAAATTCAGAAAACATTCAAAATCCTCATTCTTATACAGCTGAAAGATCAAGGTTGGACTGTGTTACATGAAATTCTTTTTGTTAATGGAACATCTGTGGAGGCACCTGGTTCAGCTGAATAGGCACGTATTGTGGCAGAACGTAAAATCTGGAAGACATGCGCCTTAGGAGGCAGAAGGTATGCTACTTTATAGTTTATCCGGGATTGAGCAATCTTTCTTAAATATAGGAGTAGTGTTGGTATGGAATTGCCTCTTTCTAAATTTTTGACTGTTTCAAATCGTTAGTGATAGTAAAATTACTGAACTGAATGGGGTACTATCACTATTACTAGTGATAGTAAAATCCCTGAACCCACAACATCGGAAGGATACAGACTGGCTGGAGCGAGTCCAGAGGAGGCCACGAAGATGCTCTGAGGGCTGGAGTCCCTCTGCTATGGGGACAGGCTGAGAGAGTTGGGCTTGTTCAGCCTGGAGAAGAGAAGGCTCCGGGGAGACCTTATAGCCCCTTCCAGTGCCTGAAGGGGCTACAAGGAAGCTGGGGGGGACTTTTTACAAGGGCCTGTAGTGACAGGACAAGGGGTAATGGGTTTAAATTGAAAGTGGGGAGGTTTAGATTGGATATCAGGAAGAAATTCTTCCAGGAGAGAGTGGTGAGGCACTGGGACAGGTTGCCCAGAGAAGCTGGGGATGGCCCATCCCTGGAAGTGTCCAAGGCCAGGCTGGATGAGGCTTGGAGCAACCTGGTCTAGTGGAAGGTGTCCCTGCCCATGGCAGGGGGGTTGGAACTGGGGGGGATTTAAGGTCCCTTCCAACCCAAACCATTCCATGATTCTATGAAAATGATATTCGGTAGGCAAGGAGTTCAGACATAGGTAAGCCAGATGCTGTCTCCTTTATGGCATTTTGGAAATCGTGGTTAGCAAACTGAGTTTCTTATCCAAACACCTCCGACTGAATGTATCCAGCCTTGCAGTGGCTGTTGCAGGGTTGCGAGGGTTTCCGGGACGTTTCCCAACGTTCCTGCTGCTTGGAGTGCTCTTGAGCTCCAAATTGTCTGTTCTCACTCACAAGTTGGCTTTGCTGATGAGAGTAAACATAGAACTAGTATAAATGTAATATGTTTTGACAGTTCTGTGGTTGAGATTGGTTTAAGCTTTTGAAAACTGGCTGGTGAAGTGAATGCCGTAGAGGACACAAGGGAGCGACCATTCGTTGCTATCGGGATGGTCGGTGCAGCGCTTCGACTGAGCCAGCCGGTTTAGTTCTGGACAGGAGGGGGCACTGTTTAAACGGACAACATTGTTTTCCAGTCAAAGCACTTTTTTTTTTTTTTTTTCTTAAAGCCTCTGAAGGCGGTGTGGTTTGAAAGAGTTTTGTAGTTTGTTTTTGAATGATGAAAGCTACTCCGCTCAGGTGCTCTGCCCTGTCCTCTTGCTCTGCTAATTAGCGTGAATTGTGCTTAGTCTTCTCTTGTGTACGTGTTTTGCTGGAGAGAGTGCTTCTGGTCTTCTCCCTTTCTTTCCCTCTCCTTTTCTAGGAAGGAATAGTTCGTATCATGTGCAGGTTGCTTTGTATGTTGCTCGTGGCATTACAAAATCTTGTTTTGTTGTTTTATTTCCTGACATTTCGTGTCTGGGAATACGGGTGTGATGCTTGGTTTTCTGCCTTTTAAAGAAATTTTACTCCTGTAAAGACTTGTTTGTGTGTGTACGCATGACAGAAATTGCGTACATAATGATAATCATAGAAAATCTTAGGAACATTCTTAGTTCAATGAAAAGAAACTATAAAGAGAGGATTTTTGGGATTAGTATTTTTATTGACTTTTTATTACTGTAACAGATTACATTTCTTGGGGATTTTCAGTCTCTACCCCATAGTCTCAACTCTGAATTTACAAATACTTTGACTGTACTAAGCAAATGTTAATTTGTTTGTTGGCAAACAGTATTGTTTTGAAAAGGCAAAAATTAGGTGGAAGGAATGGCGAAATCTTTATTAGAAGAGGTGGTGTGTGTCATCTGAGTTTCATATGGGTCTGAATCTGAGGTTGTTGTATATGTAGCTTTTATTTAATGTACATAAAGTCTTTAAGATCCGTGAATGGATGCTTTTCTTCAAAAATCTTATGTGTCTCTTGAGTGATTCTGATAAATCTGTGAGAAGGAAAATAGGTCTTCACTCCACCCATCTACATAAAGTTAATAATAGCTCAAAAGAACCAGCATTTTGCACTTCCTAGTACATCTCATTTTGTACCAATAATTTGTAGCGTCTTCTCATGAAAAGATGTAATGTCATAATTTTGATGCATATTCTCTACTTTGCCTCTAGTATTTTCACAACAGGAAAGAAAAGCCAACTGCAGCATGTTTTGCTGGGCAAAGGCTAGCCAGAGTGTTCTTCAAATCTTCTGATTTGTGAACTGACTGTGGTGAAATGTGGAATTGCCTTGGATTAGGTACAGTTTGTGGACTCCCTCTTACCGAATGATTCTGGCCTATAAAATTATAGATAACTTGGAGTGTCTGTGTCTTCTTGCCCATTCCTTCCCCTGATGACTGATATTCTTGTGGTTTCTAGATGGTTATAGTCTGGATATAATTACCTGATATGAACTGATAGATTACCTGCCAACAAAGTGGTAACTCCTACTTAAAAAAATCATGTGTATTTTGTAATAGGATATAATTTGGTGAAATAATTTCTTGATGCTGTAAATGATTTATTGATAGCACAGAAGTAGGAAACTAAGTTGTATTCAGAAACTGTCTCAAGCAATGGTTGCAGTTTTCATTAAGCCATGGCAACTATAGAAATGGTCTTGATCATTAATTTGTTCAAAATTTGTTAAAATTTGTCACTCAAAATTACTAAAAAGAGGATTTTTTTTTTTTTTGGTGATTACAAACCAGGGAAAGGATCCTAAAACTAGCCACAACAAATTGGTGGGGGGGGGGAAAAAAAGAGAGTAAGCAAGAAAAGCTTGTATATCAGAATGTGCAGGCTGGTTGAGCCAAATATCCAGTGCAAGAAGGATGATGTCCAGGAAGAAATGGAAATTAGGGGAATTAACTGAGTATTTAAAGTGATACAGCAGTCTTAAATATATTAAAAGCAGGAACAATTTGGAGAATGAGGCAATTAAGGAAGCTGGATACTGCAAAAAAAAAAAAAAGGATTGGTGTCTTGGTACCTGTCTTCAGTCAAAGATGTTCACAGAGAAATTTTCAACAGATGCAGTTTTCTAATTATAGAAGATACTCCATTGTCAGAGATAGATATGTGAAAAGAGGCATTGTCAGAACAAACTGGGTGTTGTTCTGCCAGTAGTTCTTGCTGTGGTTTAAGAAAGGTAATTTCAACATTTTCTTAAAAAGTAGTAAAAATTCTACTGTGTTCATCAGGAACTACTCTGACCATCTAACCATCTGTTCCTAATGCATTCTGTGTATTTTCACACAGTAGTTCTTAAACGAAGATCCTGACTGTATGTGAGAGCATTTAAAAAAAAACCCCAAAAAACAAAAAAACCTTCATTAATGTGTAGAAGTAGCCAAAATGCTACTTGGTATTCAAGGGATGAGAGTGTTAAGGACTACTTAAGAAAAGTTTTGGGAGCTAGTGATTAAAATAATAACTATTCAGACATGACGGTTGGAGAAGTGGATTGCCTTTAGTTTTGAGAGATTTAAGTAGTTGGGAATAACAGAGCAGCATAGAAAATATTTAATTATGCAGATATGCTATTAGCCATTTTCTTTCTCAAGAGTAGTAAGTAAAGCCATCCTGTGAAGCTGGAAGACTGGACATTGAAAATTGGTAGAGCATTGCAGAGAAAATGTTGCCTTTTAATATTCTGCAGTTTGCTGTCTTACGTCCTTAAGAACAAGATGTTTGTTGAATTAAAAATGAAGGAGTAGGCAATTATATGGATGAGGAGAACAGGCACAGTTATTAATATATTCACTCAGGGGTTTGAAGTAAGCCAGCGGATGAGTACTGACTTCTTGAAATACCAAGCTAAGTAGTGTCAGTTGTTTGTACACCTCAGGATCAATACTTGAAGGAAACTTAATAATCAAATTTAATGTTGGTTTTATTTTGGGGAGGGTAGGTTACAGTATGGCCTTCCAGGTTTTAGAGACAGAGAGATTAATTGAATACTTCAGTGCTTTTCTGCCTGTGTTGCTTTGTAATTCCCAGTGGAAACTGCATGTTTGCACAGATTGGTAACTGGTTCCTTTTTGAGTAAAGAACCAGCTTTATGGCATACAGCAGGAGCTTTAAGAGATTATTATGCTTCTCATGGGTAATTACCCTGATATCGAAGGTGGCCATCAATATATAATCACATGTACTGATGCTTTTAAGACTATATTAATTCTATATATGAATTTCTGCAAGAATTTGGAACAGTTTTAATTTATAAAGCACAAGGATTAAATATTTTAAGGCAATAGTTTCATAAAGAAGTTAAACAGAAAGTTACAATTGGAAGTTTGCTTGCTGTGTAGGTCAAAGCCAAGGAGCTGGTTCTCCCTGTGCTGCCAGGGAGCAGGACTGTTTTTCAAACTACCATTACTGACTTCGTGCGTTCACCATGCGACTGAAGTAGCTAATGAGATCTGATGTGACAGTTTTAGTCTCCATTTGCATTATACTGTGTTTGCAAGCAGAATTCCTACAATTTAATATTTGGAAAAAACTTAATGTGGCAGAGGTAGTTTTGTATTGTCTCATGAGTTCAAGATACCTGATTTCTTTCTAGACATCTAAACAGATTTGTGCCTCACGCTGAAAAACTTCTAGTAATATGTTGTTTGGGTGTCCAAGTTGTGTCAATTTTCCCCATTGACCGAGACATCAAACCAGCAAACTTCAATGTTAAAAGGCAAAGTATTTGCTTATGTGGGGAAATTAATTGGCAGAAATGCAGATGTCCAAACACTACTGCAATGATGTAAAAAAAGTACTTTTTTCATTATAAGTTAGAAAAAAAATCACTTATTGCTGTGAATGAAGAAACACTTCTTCTTGTTTCTAAGAATAACACAGTCAATCCCCATGGCTGTGCATTGGTACATCAGTGGTGGCCTTATGTGGCACATAGTTCTGCTGGCAAATTTCCCAAGAGAATGATTTTGATCTGTTTATGTAACTTCTCTCCTTTAAAGAAGTGAATTTTTGAGGCTGGTCAGAATACTTTTACATCACTTGACAGCAGGGCAAACACCAGAGCTGTCTCTAAGGCACGTGGTAAATTTGCCCTAGGGTATTATAGCTGCCCAGCTTTTGTGGCCTAACTGGTTGAGCCATTTATCATAGTGTGGAAGTATGTCCTGTCGATGTACTCTCAGTACTACTTTAGGACCAAAAGATGATTTGTGTAAACGCAGAACTTGAGGAAGGGGACTCTGAAAAGAGCTATGCATTGATTTAAAGGGAGATGGTACTATAGCTGAGGTTTCTGAAAACTGCCATTCTGTCTTTAGGGACTATCATGGTGTAAAGACTTCGTTTTGGCACTAAATGCTGAGATAGTGTTATGCCTCTACTTCACTCTATCCTGTAGATACTCACCTGTAAAGTTCCCAAACCTACTTTTGCTTTCATTCCAGAACAGTCTGCTGCCTTAGGTTTGGCCGGTATTTCTTCCCAGAGTAAAAAACGTAGTATATAGAGTATAAACTGCAATCCTAAGCACATGAAATTAAATTTTTAAAAATGTTATTTCTATATACAATATAGAAAATATTGTTAGAACCTTTCAGCAGGTGACTGCTTTAATCAGAAATAAATGATGAGGACCAGTGGGAGCTCTTAATTTCTTTTCCCGGCCTGGGGTGCCAATTACTATCCTACAGAAGCCCAGCTACACTAGCAGGGTGTTCTTTCTGATGCTGTACAAGGAACTTGATCTTCATTTCTGCTTATGAAGATGTCCTAAATCTTTCCTGCAGTAGGTGAGCCATCTGCAGACAGGTGCTTACCTCTTTTCCTTTTCTGGCCATAAATAAAAAGTGTTGGTTTGTTTTTTTTTTTTTTCCCCATAGTGGGTTTAGTCATGTATTTGGTGTTTTTTCTTAATAAGGAGTTAGGTTATTTTGTGATAATTTTTAATTTCACTGGAAAGGAAAATCCTAATTGTGTTGAGGAAGACTGGGAAACTATGACTCCACTGTTAATCAGACTTGCAAATAGATGACTAATAATGGGATTACTTTGAATTACTTCTACTTTATTGTTCACATCTTCTAATACTTCTTTTTAAGGTTCATATGTTTTAGAAGCCTGATTAATCGGATTTGGTTTTTTGGGATTTCTTGTTAAATATTTTAATGTTCCAAATCCTTGCAGATTTTTTTGTTTGTTTGTTCTTGTTTATATTGTAATTAAGTAAGTTGAAAGTGTCGACTTAGTCTAGGCACCTGAAACTTCCAAAGTTTTCCTGTGTGTCTTACCCCTAAACTCTCGATTTGGGCAGTGTCCCGTAACTTTACCTCTCAATACTATTATGCTCTAAAGATGAACCGTGTAAAAAACTTAAAGCCGTATTTGTTTACTCAGGAAGACTGTCAGCTGCAAACTGTTGGAAGCTGGGAGAGTACTCAAGACAAATATTAGATAGGCTTATCCTGTTCATATTGGCATCTGTTTTTCTCCATTCCTGGAGACAGAATATGTAGCTAGCTGGGCCTTGAGTCTGATCTGGTGCATTTGTTTTCATACGCCTGTGCTGCTCTGTTTTTCAGACACCAGCTAAACTTTTACACCCGTTAACACAGCTCAGACAGCACAAACTTCCAAAATGTCCAAAAATCACTGTTCCAAACTAATAGGAAAAAGGTAGAAGCTGAAAGGAGGCGTGTTGAAACAAAGGTTGCTGAGAAACAGATGGGAGTTGCCAGGGCCCCTTTTCTGTCGGTAGGATTGATGTTCTTGCGTGATTCAGGTCTGCTCTGCACCTCCAGGAAGGTGGGCTTTTTAGCTGAGTGACACCAAATCTCTGATTTTGTGCTGTTTCTGTCATCAGCACATGAGCAGCGGCTAGAGTGCATTTGTTTTTTCCCTGTAAGTGATTGAGCTAGCCTTTTACAGTGGCATTAAAAATCCCAGTAGGAGAGCTTTGCTATTTTTTCCACTATTATGTCTTCAGTCACACATAGCCTGAATGTCCAAAATACTGTGAGCTTAGGAACAAGAAACAGTTGAAAATGAGTGTTATTCTGAAACACTGTGTTCCCATTCCTCGTTCAATATGAAGCATGTACAAAGTTTAATGGTCAAGTCATAATTCTTCCTTGCTTTAAAATTAAGTATTGACTTTCAGCTGTACATGGGAGTAATATTTTTCTTATGACGTCATGCTCATTGCTTGTTCTTTCATGTAAATAGCACCCTGAAATTAGCAGTGTTTTGTATTAAATCTGAAACTTCAGGAGTTTGTACTCTGTCCTAATGAAGAATACCAATAGCAGACAGAGAGCCTGTGAGTTGTAAGATTTGACACTGGGTTAGTTTACAGTGAATGAAAGCAGATTAGGCACTGAAATCCTGGATATCAACAGCATAGCAACACAGTACAATTGTGGAGACACTTACTGATGGTATAATGTTTATTTTTCAGTAGCTATTATACTTGGACTGGTGCCTAGCTAAGTTAACAGAAATAAAGCTGGAGGATTTTAGGCATCTTCAGAAGCCCCGCAGTAGGCTTTTGTAAAGCAGTATTTATTGTGTTTGGGTTCTAATATTCTAAAGAGAAGACCCAAGAAAAGGTCACCAAAATTTTATTTGTAATTGCTAAAGGTTTCTTTGCTGGTTTCCAAAAGAAATCTTTTTCAGGAAATCTCCTGTCTTGTGGCCTTCTTTTGTCATTTCTGTTGTTTTATTAATCTTTTTTCCTTGACTGATGGACTTATTTCTTATGAGAATTGCAGGATTTTTGTTTGCTTGTTTTACTGTTTAGAATCGTGAGGTTTTGAGATTTCATGAAAGAAATCAATATGACTTATTTAGATG
Source organism: Eurypyga helias (assembly GCF_000690775.1). Classification (NCBI taxonomy): domain Eukaryota; kingdom Metazoa; phylum Chordata; class Aves; order Eurypygiformes; family Eurypygidae; genus Eurypyga; species Eurypyga helias. Next base: position 25,988 of record NW_010254638.1, read on the forward strand.
GTGCAAAGATCCCGCGACCTTGTTGTGAACGTTCACGGTATTTTCTGCGGGTGTTGTTAGATTGGTAGGAAGACTGTAAGTAGCTAGTGTTGACCAGAAAATGTTTCCCAGTAAGCATATGGTCTTCATTACTTCTGTTTTTAAAATGCTGTGATAAAATAAAACACTTTGTCAGTAGCTAACAAAGAGAAAGAAAACAGTTTTGGGTGTAGAAGACACAAAGTATTGAAAAGTAGCCTGTATTTTGTCATTTTTAGAAACCAAAATGGTGGCAGTATATGGCACTCCATGTACTTGAACATTAAAAGCATTCTGTGTCCCAGTGTTTTATGTCAGAGCTGACTGAAACACGTGATCTGTAAGTTGTCTTGTAGAGAAAACGTTGTCATTGGAAGTTTCAGATGTTATTGCAAAGTAAGGGTGTAATGAGAACAGTTGTGTGGATAACAGCCTTCCCATAAGTCAAAGTTCTTGTAAAGAGAAGAGAATAATGGGTTTGTGATACATGGGACAAGAAGTAACTGTTAAAATTTTTACAAAAGAGATTCCGACTAAACTTTAAGAAAAGCTTTCTAATAGATAGGATGACGTTCAGGGGTAGAGTCCTTGTGGATATTACAAAGTCAGGATAGGGGTACCTAGTGCCGTGGTGATCATGTCTTGCAGTGAATCCTGAGCATCATTTTCCAGAGGAGAATCGGAGGCCAATAATTTGTAACCATTTTTTTGAGAGAGTACATCTTTCAAAGTAATTTTATGGAACTGCAACTACAAGGTGCTTAGTCATATAAAACTGTATTCTTTGTACAATAAGAAGGAGTACCGTATGCCATCTATATATCAAGGTGCATACTATATGATTGTTTGTCAGTTTCTTTTATTTCTGTCAAATTAAAATCATGATCTTAAGACGTGTGTGAGTGAATTTGCTAATGAATCCTAACTTCTTTTAACATTCAAACTGAAAAAAACCTAAAGAGAGTGTCTTTACTTCCAGACCATCTATTTTTCCATTTCCTCCGCTATAAATTGCTCTAATTGTATTAACTTTATTGCAGGTCTGAAAACCTTCACAAAGTGATGTCCCAAGATGCTTGAGCACTCTGTCTAATAAAAAGTTTGTCCGGTTGTTCAGACTAAACAACTGACAGCTTGTTATATTTTATATTGTGTTTATTTAGAAGGTGTTTCTCATCGATGAGTCAGAGAATTCGATTAGAGCTAATTGTGTTAGGCAAATCTTCATAGAGGGGGGAAAAATCCCAAGTATGTGAAATATCAGTTGTATCCACTACAGATATATTTTTTTTTTTTTTTGTGATGGTAAAGATTCTTTTCACATACGACCCTTCCTAAGGAGCCAATTGGCAAAGTCTGTTAGTAGAACAATATTCAAGTTAGGCAATACGTTGAATTAATCAGTTATTAGGTTCAGATGTTTCAAGTAACCAGATGCATTTACTTTTTACCCCTCCACATTCTAAATACCTGTAAATTATCAGCAACTGTTGTATTTAACTGTGTGTTATATAATCAGGGAATTTGTTCAGAATATTCAAGATCACTTTCATCTGTATTTCCAAGAAAATTCCAAGAAAAGGCTCTTTCAACTTTTCTTTATGTTCACTTAGTCTCTAACATACTGGTAAGGTACTGCAAATTTCCACTTCCATCTGATCTGTGACAACAGCTCATTTAAACTTCAAGCTGGGATTTACACCTTCAATAGGTTGCATAGAAAATGAACGTTATATCAGGACTGCAGATGAAATTCATGTTACGTTCCATGATTTCAGAAATAGGAGGTAGCTATGTGCTTATTCTTTGGCCCGAGTAAGTGTTTACACGAGCTGTTTACATGTTTTGTACATATAAACCAAAGAGAACAATAATCAGGCTCAAAAAAGTCAGTGAAGTTATAGGGCTGAAAAGACAGCCTGGAATTTTAAGAATGTACTCTATTCCATATAACTTACCTAATCCTCTTTGGGAATGAAGCTTTACAGATTTGTTTTGGAAATTTTTGAGGGAATGTTTGGAAAGTTTAGAAAAAATTCCATACTGTTTTTGGGTTTGTTTGACACTTTTTTCCAGCTTCAGCCCCTTGAGGGACTATATATGTGATCTTAGAGGGAGAATTCAGGGTCCTAGTACAAATACTCGTGGATGTGTACTGCAGTGCTTAGTCAAGGTCAGCTTCTTCATGGGCGTTGCTGCACAGATTTGCCTGTCAACAAAAATACGTACAGTCATAGAAAATGCAGGTCTCTTCAGGTAATACCCACTTTAGAATGAGTGTTGTCTGATTCAGATGAGAAATAATTATGTAATTAAGTAATTAGTTTAAATTTCTGTCACAGAATCATGTCGTTATCCCAGACTACTGTGTATCTGTGGCCTGAGAGCTGAGACCTCTCTGAGGCTATCCTGACACTGTGCTGCTTGGCCATAGCGTTAGAAATACTCATAGCAAACACACCTTGCTGGTACTCCTTAGTTTTACACCTTCTTCACTACAGACATGGCAAGATTGCTAGTATCTGTTGAGCTGAAGTCTGGTATCCTGCTGTTGACTCCTGGCTGATTCCCAGCATTAGCCAGGTGTTTCTCACAAAGGTTTGCTCCCCCACCTCAGTACTAATAGCATGGTAGAGGTGGGTGGGTGGAGGAGTTCTAGCGAAGTAGGTGAGGACACGTGGAGGTCAGTACAGGCAGCTCACCTCAGTATTCAGCTAGTTTTTATGCAAGTTTTGCAGCTGTAATGGGTTCTGGGACAATGCCACTGCTACGCTGCTAGGTGTAATTGATTTCACTATTTTAGAATTAGCTGTTACGATGTAGGTATTTTGAGTCATAGGATTGGCTGTATCTCTACCAAGCAGCATACAAGGAGTGAGTTGTTACCTTTAAGAATACGTAGCTAGGAATATTTGTATAAACTCAAGGCATTGGTGGGGAATTTAGGTGTCTCTCAGCCCCCTTACAAGGTGGGGAAAAAAATTTGAGTACTTAAGATTTTAGGTGATGCTCAGATTAAGCTTTTAGTTGAAATTTTGTTTCAGTAAAGGTCACCAAGTTGCATTTGATTTGAGGCCATGTAGGAGAGTGCCTCCACTTAGGTTGGGAAGCTGCTTCTCCCTTGAAATTCAGGGAGTGACAAGTTAAACTTCAGCTGACGCAGCAAAAGAGAGTGATAGTGGCATCTCTTAGGTAATGACAGTTTGGGTTATGGAGGGAAGAACCGCTTGCTTGTAACTTAGATTTGGTGTGTTGAAAAGCCAGCTAGTGTGGCCCAGAAGTTTGCAGGCCTGATTAAAAGCCTGTTGAAAACCAGGCTTGCGTTGTTTGAAATGGTCTGTGGCTGTGTCCCAGAAGGGTGGCTGGTGTTTTCAGGGGGATTGTGTGAGGCTGGGTACCTATATCCCGTGAAAACCGAACCGGAAACCAGTCCCATGAAAGCTGGACAACGGGCAGAGGCTGTTGTTTGTCCCCTTATAGTCTTTCAGTAGGTAAATACTAGCATAAAGTCTTGCATTTGATTTAATAATTTTATTTTATCTTTGCCTTCCAATTTACAACACCCGATTCTGTTTAAAACAGGGGGTCCGAAAGCCTAAATCGGCATGTGTAAAAACAATAAAGTAATTGATATGTTGTACACATTCACAATCATCAATTGAGAAACGGAATGTATTTATCAGATTGTTGGTTGGATTTTATGCCTGTTGACTTAAGTGGGGTTATTTTAAACTCCTTTCATCTCCCTTGACAGTTTGCTCTGACTTCACCTTTTTCGTATCGGTTCTGATCTCCTGTAAGCTTGCCTATCCAGGAAGTTGTACTTCCTTTCCTTCTGACCAACACATGGCAAGCATTTTCCAAAAGTCATTACTTGTTTTGCTAACGTATTTGGCAGCTCTGACATTGCAAAGTTTCATATAATGCGTCTGGTAGATTTTGGCTTTTCTCATCACAGAGAATTGCTTGTGTTCTTCTTGTTTCATTAATCTTTATTAAGTAAAGATGTAAGCTGTCTTTAATTGAATGTTTTCTTTTGGCAGTAGAACAAGTCAAAAGGTGTTTCTCATTAATTTGTTATTCAGCAGGGATAGCCATCTATCTGGATTGAATTTGTGACAATGCTTAGTCCCTATTTGTAGAAATGCCTAAGTTGAACATATTTTTCTATGTTTTGCTCAGAATATCCTATACAGGCTGACTTTATAATGTCATTAGTCATGTGGGAATTGAGCTACAGGGAATTGGTCTGTGTTGATAGCATGTCTCCGTGTTGGTTTTTCCTCTCCTTTTACTACAATGTGTTTTATATTTGGTCTTATAAAGTTTTATCATGCTATCAAATCATGAAGAAGTGCAGAAATGATGGCTTTTGGTTTTTCTCTAACATGTGATACAAATATTTTGAACAAAGGTTATAATGAGAAATGTTGACCTTTTTTTTTTTTATGACACAGAAAATCATATTCAGACTTTCCTGTACTAGTTAATTACAGGGCTATCATTAGCTTGAAAACAAATTGTATTGAAGAAATGGGAGTAGAAATTTCAGGTGTTGCATGAGTTCTTTTGTCTTGTTGCACCAGTTCCTGTGTTTTTAGTAATTTTTTTAAGATTTACTTCTTTCTCTGTTTTGTGGAAGGTGCAAACTGTGCATATGACCCACTATCCTCAGAAAAGTGCTAAACTTCATTAATCAAATACACAAGAGCTTGAGAAATGAATCATTTTTGTTAATCTTTGTAAAGGTCCCAAATGAATCTAAGGTAACCTACATAAAAATGTTGGGTTTAGGGTGATTGTCCTTTAAGTGATAATATTGCAACACGTTGGTGTCTGTTTATCCCAGATGCTTTCAGGCAGCTCCTAGCTGAAATGAATTGATTTTATACACGTTAGGGATCCTGTCGTCATATCGTCAGTAAATCCTAAGCCAGGAAACGGGGTGTCCAAGTGTGTGTTTAGTACATATCTTGGAATAGCACAGGATATACAGACACACGGAGCTTTGTCTGGGACAAAGTTGTTTATTTGGTTTGCCTTCTTTCTTAAAATTTATGAAGGATATCTGCCCTATGTGTAGCTAAAAATCCCACTGTTATCTGTCGAAAGTGAAATAAAGTTACGTTGTAACTGACATGGTATTATAAAGCTAAACCTAGAAAGACACATTCTGTTTTCCTAACAGAGTTTTTTGGAAACAGTTTTTGCTAGCATTTTTAAATTTAACGTGACGTTTTTGAGCATCTGGCATTTGGCAGCTTCACTAATAACACTATTGTGCAGTCTAACAGCTTTTACTGTTATTACATTTTTCCTAATCTTCAGCCTGACCTTTCTCACTTCGTAATTTTTATTTCTGTCTCTCAGAACAAAATCGTTTGGGGTGGATTCCAACACAAAGTATGTCTCCTACGTGAGAAATATATTGACCATTTAAAAGTGGATAAACTAGCAGTAGTTTGTTATGACATGTTATTTTTTTTCGCGAACTTTTGTCCCATATGATGCCTGCAAATATTATAATTTTTCCTGTGGTATGTTCCAAAGCTTGAGTGCCATCACATGGCATTTGTACACTAAGCACAGAAATTATTAGCTTTGTTGTATCAGAGGTGACTTCTGTGATTCAGACTGATTGACCCCCTTTCATCAGAGCACCTGGAGAAGTAGCTAAGATTTGTTTCCCACTGATGAGTGTCTTTATTTTACTATGTCTCTCTCATCCAACTAGAAAAATCTGCGGAAAAGAAATACTTTCAGTCCTTCCCTTTGTCTGGATTGCAGAGTATTAATACTGGTTTAATTTAATTGGGTAGTAGCAGCAGTCTCACTCTTTGTTTTAATTAGAATGGTTATATATTGCCAGTATTTATGGGAAATTTATTTGTTTCAATTCAGTTCACCAAATGAATATTCTATCAGTTGCAATTAGTGTCTTGCACAGTTATTTCTGTAATACGCCCAGCCAATGATGAGTATCTTTTTGCTATTGTAATTTACTGTTTATCTTGGCATGATTATCTTTCAGTTTTGCTTGATAAATATTTCTTTGGGCATCTTGAGTCTTCTCCTTTTACTCTGTATCAAAGATTTAGCCATCAAACGACTGGAGGCTTTTTAGAAAAGCTGTAATCTCCTTTATTCCATAGTAGCTGCCTTATTTTCTGGAACTTGTAATTGTCCTGTTTTCCAGATATGGAAAAAAACCTAGATACAGGAACAGGGACATTCCTTTTTATGTCACATTGAGCATGTCTCATTTGGAATATTCATGACTGTACGTTATGCTGCAGACTAACAGAGGAAAGTAGTGGAGATCTTAAGACTGTTCTTTCAAAATTTGCAGCTGCAAATTTATCTTTAACCACTTGGAAAATTCTGAAAAACAGGAGATCATAAATATAGCCAGTAAGGTCACTTCTCCATTCTTCTCTGAGATATGGATACAGGATTGCTGGTGGAAAGCTGTGGCATTCACTTTGTAAATGCCTAACATAATTCCTTGCTCAAGAAAAGGTAAAGACAGTAAGGCTATGCTTTCTTACGTAGAAGATAGACTTGGCTGCAGAGTCAGGACAGGATCAGGAAGATTGAGGAGGCACTTGGTAATCTGACTGGGGGTTATTGTGCCTTGTAACCAGTTTCACTGTGAAACTGGTAAACATTTTGTAGTAGAGCAAAACTGACAAGTTGCATTCCTCAGGGTTTGTGGTATTGATGCTGTTCAACATGGATCAAGAGCAGCTCCGAGGAGCAGGACTTGGGGGTACTGGTGGATGAAAAGCTGGACATGAGCCGGCCGTGTGCGCTGGCAGCCCAGAAAGCCAACCGTATCCTGGGCTGTATCCAGAGAAGTGTGGCCAGCAGGGTGAGGGAGGGGATTCTGCCCCTGTACTCTGCTCTGGTGAGACCCCACCTGGAGTGCTGCGTCCAGCTGTGGAGCCCTCAACGTCAGAAGGATATAGACCGGTTGGAGCGAGTCCAGAGGAGGCCACGAAGATGATGCTCCGAGGGCTGGAGCCCCTCTGCTATGGGGACAGGCTGAGAGAGTTGAGCTTGTTCAGCCTGGAGAAGAGAAGGCTCCGGGGAGGCCTTATAGCACCTTCCAGTGCCTGCAGGGGCTACAAGGAAGCTGGGGGGACTTTTTACAAGGGCCTGTAGTGACAGGACAAGGGGGAACGGGTTTAAATTGAAAGTGAGGAGGTTTAGATTGGATATCAGGAAGAAGTTCTTCCCGGAGAGGGTGGGGAGGCACTAGGACAGGTTGCCCAGAGAAGCTGTGGATGCCCCATCCCTGGAAGCGTCCAAGGCCAGGCTGGATGAGGCTTGGAGCAACCTGGTCTAGTGCAAGGTGTCCCTGCCCATGGCAGGGGGGTTGGAACTAGATGATCTGTAAAGTCCCTTCCAACCCAAACCATTTTAAGATTCTGTGATATTGCAAAAATTTTGAGGTCTAGGTATGTGAGGATGTGGCAGGTATCAGAATAAATTGTGCCTTCCTAGTGCAAGGTGTAGAATAGGGATTTTGATAGTTAAATAGAGATTTAGGGGCAGCGTAGCCTTCTTTTGTTCTTTCCAGATTCTGTTTTATACAAACCCAAAGCCTTAGGTGAGATTAGGCATCTATGCAGCTCCCCCTCCAACTGAAATGATTTATAAAACTCTCAGTTTTATTAAATATAGTTTTAAAATCTTTTGTTTCTCCTCTGAAATATATTCCCCAAAATAAAAATATATTCACTGGATTTAAGGGACTAAACTAAATTCACCACTGGTAGAAACAGACTGTTTTAAGTATTTACTGTAGCCTAAGGAGGTAAATTCCACTAGAGGGCAGGTCAGAGCAAGAGTGTAATCAGCTGCCTTGTGTCATCTTGAGGCAATTGCTGTGAAGTTGTTCTTCCTCCATTCAACAGGGATTATCTTTTTAGCCTAAAGTATTTTCCGTTGTATCTAAACTTGATAAACCACTAACTACATTATACTAAACAGGAGCCTGTATTTAGATTTAAGCATGTGATTTCAAATCTACATTTTTGCATGCTGAATTTGTATGAGAGAATGCAGGGTATTTGGATAAATACAAACTTTGGGTGGTATTTTATATCTTTAAGAAGCTGTTTATATGTATAAATATATAGGTGCATATGTATGTACATGTATACATTGCAGTTATGGTGAGGTCTGTGCACCAGGCTGAAAATTTTCTGAGTGTAATTTTGTGTTCTCCTTCAGACTTTTTGTATTTGTGTTCATAGTTATTTCTAAAACAACTGCACTGGCTTGCTCCGTTGTCCTGTGTAGTTTACTGAAATAATAATGTTCAGTCTTTGATTTTTGTCTGGGTAATGAGATCTTTTGTTTTTAGAAATAGCTGTTTGTCATTTAACTCTTACTGTTAGATGGCTATCTCTTCTTCCACGTATTTTATATGTCCATAGTTTCTGGGGCAAACCATTTCCAATGACAACAGATTTTGTCCCCGCAATAGTTTTGTCAAATCAGAATTTAGATCAAAAGCAGAATTTTTTTTCTTTTAATCTGTTGTGACCGATGAAAACTAATTAAACACTCCTCAGAACCTATAATTTTAGCCAGAAAGCCATTGAATAATATCTTTTATTTTGAAACCAGGCTGTTATAATGTGTGAAAAGGACTTAAAAAATTGTATTTCTGAAATACCAATAGAGAAGTTCATGACATGTCTGTCACCTTTTCTGAATATAGCATTTGAGGGATGTGTATTTGTCCTTACCAGAAGAGCATTGCAAAGCCTTGTATAGTTGTTCTGTCTACACGCTAAATGCTTAATTTTCAGATGTTTTCTGTTTATGAAAACATTTATGTAAGCAGATGTGTTGATGTCTCTTCTTTGTTAATAATTGAGGCCAGTACATAATTTCTCACTTACTTCAATATGCTTTTCACTATTAAATTAAAGTTGTTTTCAGTATCATTTTATTGAGCAAGATTCTGTTTTTGAAGTGGCCCCACACATTTAAATGGTTGTAATGCGACAGTTCATTCTAATGAGGTAATAGTATATGCCTAGTTTAGACCCCTTCGGATAATTTTTGGGTGGATTCACCGTGTTTTATTAGCTAGTCCTGTTCTGTTTGAAAATGAAAACACTGTTATTTTCTGTAAACTTAAGTGATATGAAAGGAAGCGTCACCAGTTGCTCTTTAGGGTCTCACAGTCAGCTGATGTCAGAGACAGGATTTTGAATAAAACTGGACAAACTGCTAGGTTTTTTCCTTCTCTCGTGTGAATAGTGAAGTCACTAAGATACAGATTTGACCATGAGAAACGTGTTGAATCCTTCCAACATGTTTGTTTTGAAGCTACACTGACAAAGTCAATGTGCTGGATGTAGTATCCTGATACTTCTTGTGACACTGAATGTAGAAGCTGAGTTCCATCTCAGTTTTGCACAATGCGGACCTGGTGTCTCCAGAAAAATATCAGGTAATTAAGATAGTTTGTGGTATAATGGGGAAATCAGTATGGCTAGTGGATATTGTTCTGCTTGGTATGATCTACTAAATATTAATTGGAGTAAAAGTGCTTCAACTCCAGTTTGAAGTGATTGTTATTCTCTTGCACTGTACATTAAAAGTCATTTATGATTTTTGTACGTAACAGTATTGGTCGGAGTGGAGGAACTGAGGAAGATTACCCCAATGAGTAACTATTTTTAATTGTGTGCTGTAATCAACAAAGCTGATGTTTAGACTGTCACATCTACGAAACAGACTGTCTGTATACAGAGAAGATTATTCTGGGACAATAATTATAAGGAATTTAGGAGATTAGGATGTTTTATCTTGCAGTATATGTTTATATATTTTTATTTTAATACTGTCCTCACAACAATGAATAATACAGAAACATTGCCTTAAATTCCCAGCCAAACTAGGAATCTTGTCTGTGACAAATATCTGTTTGTTCCGGTAATTACAGGATTTGTCCTAGGAATATCTGAAATGGGAAAAGAAAGCATGAGAATAGCTTTTGGATTTGCTATGCCTTTAAGGGGGGGAGAGACTCTTAAATCTGATTCCTAAAGGCTCTGACAGTTTCTCTTAGTTCTAATACTAGCAATCAAACATGTTGTTCCTTCCCTGTTTGGTTCTCCCTTCTGTTTTTGTGGTCATTGGTTCCATAAAAGACTTGGCTTTTTGACCACTTAAGGTCATTCCATTGTACAGGCCTGGTACATTAACTTCCCTGATTTCAGCCCCAAATTATTAGTTTGTACTGTGATTGACAGGCAGTAATCCCTGGCAGGGGAATTGGATCGATACCTTTATTTGTAAGCTCTTCTGATGATCCTGCAATACCTCTTCAACTGGCAGATTTTGTGGTGGTTGTTGGAAGAACATGATGAGCCAAAGCAGAGAAAAGCAAGAGAGTATCCTTCTGGCTCCAGCTGTTAATTCTACGTTAATTCTATAGTGGAACAAATGATTTATGTAGCTCCATAGGAGTTTTTTGTTTTCCATTTCATTGTTGCTAACTCTTGGCATGCAGATTTCGTGTACTTGCTAAAGGGCCGGCCTTTCCCTCTGTTGTAAACCATGTTTTATTTTGAAGGTAGCTCTCTTTAGATGTGGAATAAAGTAAGAGAAGTAAGGGGGGGAACTTTTCATGTGTCTAAACCATGGTGTCACAATATTACTATCATTTGTGGTATGCATGGTATACCTTTATGGCAGAGTGGAGATACAACACAGGCAACATGGGCCCTGTTGGACAGCAGTTTGGAGGTTTGTAGAGATACCATAGAGCCTCTGAAATACCATCTGAATCCCACCTCAGCTGACCCAGCAAATTAAAAAAGGAATCCTATCCAAAGTGAATGAAACATAGCAGGGCTGGAAATCTGTCTAGAATTAAGATCAAACACATCATCAACCCACACAGGATAGTTCCAGCTGGTGTGCTGGGTTCAGTCAGGA
>NW_010254639.1:0-34588 GCF_000690775.1 Eurypyga helias
GTGGGGGCGAAGCCTGGGGGAAGCAGGCTATGGGTGGACTAGCGTGGGATGTAATCATCATGTAAATGTTATGAAAAAAAGTGTGGATAATGTCCTGGTCCCAGGCAGCGATGAGCTGCTCTCCTAGGGCAGTCTATAAGATTTTGTTTCACTGCCTAATACATCAAGGTGAGTTGTCACTGTACACTGTAAACCACAACACAACCCTACAGAGAAGGACTTGTGGTTATTGGTGGATATAAAAATTGGACATTAACGGGTTATGTGCACTCACAGCCAGAAAGCAAATCATATCCTGGGCTGCATAAAAAGAAGTGTGTCCAGCAGCTTGTAGGAAGTTATTCTTTTGGAATTCTGTAGTACTGGTGTACTACATTCAGTTCTGGAGCCCCCAGCCCAAGACTTGGTTTCTTAGAATGGGTCTAGAGGAGGGCCACAAAAATGATCAGGGGACAGGAATATCTCTCTTATGAAGAAAGGCTGAGAGAGTTGGGGTTGTTCAGCCTGGGGAATGAAAGCTCTGGGGAGACCTATTGTGGCCTTTCAATATATAAAAGGAATGTATAAGAAAGATGAAGAGACACCTTTTAAAAGGGACTGTGGTGACAGGACAGTGGTTAATGGTTTTAAACTGAAAGAGTATAGGTTTAGATCGGACATAAGGAAGAAATTATTCACTATGAGGGTGGTGAGACACTGGAAGTGATTGCCCAGAGAAGTTGAGGTTGTTCCATTATTGGAAGTGTTCATTCAGGTGGGATGGGATTTTGAGCAACCTGATCTAGTAAAAGATGTCCCTGACAATGGATATTGGTCCAATATGATCCTACGATCATCATGCAAGAAAGCATTGCTGTATCAGAAAAAAGCAACAAATACTCCATAGAGGGATGAACAAAGCAAGAAGTCCATGGTTGTCTTGAAATCCATATAGATATTATTTCTTGGAGAATGACAGCCCTAGGATCATAGAATCATTTAGTTTGGAAAGAGCTCATTGAGTACAGCCTTAATGTAGCACTACCACTAGTCCATCCTAAACCAAGTATTTAAGCACCACATCTACACCTCTTTTAAATATGTCCAGGGGTGGTGACTCCACCACTTCAATGGACAGCCTGTTCCAATGCTTCTATCCTGGCAGTGACATAATCACCTTGCTGACCGGTTTTACTGATATTCTTAGCTCTTGGTATTGAATCCTCATTAGTAGAAATTACTACTGGCTATAAATATGTTACTGCTTCATAAATCAAATTATCTCAAAAAACCAATGAAATTAAAAGAAAACTGAATGATTTATTAATTAGTTAAAAACTTATTATGACTTACATATTTCAGAAATTTTCTTAGAAGCTTTCTAAGTACATTTGCACTTGAAAATGCAAAATACATGGATTCACTGTATAGTAGATGCTACTTTTTAACTTTATTTAAAAAAAAAAAGTTAAACTAATCTCCTGATTTAAGGAATCCATTCACCAACATATTAAGTTCTTCTATGAATTTTTCAGACACATTGCAATGAAGTCACCTTCAGTCTGGAGTTGTCAGACCACAAATCAACATAGTGAAATATCCTCATTTATTCAGCAAGTATAAAGTCTTTTAGTGAAATATTTGCACCTACATCTTAGCTGTAGTAACTTAAAGTAAAAGTTATAAAGAACAAATGTTTTTTCTAATGTAAAAATTTGGGTCAAACTGCAAAAATATGCTGCTCATTAATCAGAATTTAAATAAAATACTTAGATTTAATGAAAAGGTCATTAAGTCAAAATTTGGACAAACCAAACAGGATTTAGAGGAAAAACTGAAAACCTTAAGAACTGATAAATGTTGGGCCTACCAATATCAAAGAATATGTATGCAAATTTTGTCTATGGAACACAAACACTTTTTTTTTTTTTAATTAAAATGAAAAGCTATTCAGTGTAGTTACAGTAATATTTATTTAACGCTAACAATTGTAATATAGCTTTGCCAGATAATGTTGCCATTACAACAGGAAATCCATACCAAAATAAATTGCACATTATGGTACCCTGATACTATCTAATAAACTTTTTTGCTATTTGTCTACAAAAACTATTGAGTGTGGTCTGATGATCTGGGTAGTGGTCTGTGAAATTGGCACCTGTATTGTCCACCACTGGATGTGACCTTGAGCATTCCACTAAAATATAAATCTCAGTGTATTTCAAAGGCACATTTCATTGGAAAATAGGTTATAAATATCTCAAAAACTGGATGCCTCAAAGTTATTAAGTGAAATTAGCAAACATATTTAAAAATATATGATGTATGTTTGTTTAAACATCAGATTTTTACAAGCTTAATATATGAACAGGATATCAGTCAAGATTTGTATAATGCAGACATGTAAAACATGCTGGATACTATATAGAAAATCTGGAAAAAATCACTGTCTGAAAAATAACTGGTATCATTTATCTGTTAGCATTATATGAAAATTTATTATTTGAGTTGCCAGTCATATAGCCATGTAAAACCTGTTACTGTGAAAAGTTACAATCACCTGTTTTCAATTTCTAATAAAAGAAATACACAAAACCTTTCTTCTCACTGTTTATGTTTCTCGTATCACAGATCTCATTTCACAGGTCTTCTGTTCCACAGAGTGTTAGTCGCTTTGTTCCTTCAACTTCCTTATAATTTTAAATGTTACCTGTAAATGTTACCTGTTACCTGTATGTTAAATGTTACCTGTACATCCACTGTTTGCAACTTTTTTTACCTTACTTCAGCTGAGTAAAATTAGGACCACAAAGACCAGGTTATAGAGGCAGAAAGCTGTGAACTTAATTTTCAGTACTATATCAAAACAGATATTTAGTACCACTCAAGTAGCACCTTAGCCTTTTGATTTCACACAGATTCCATGGAATAGAGGAAAGGTACTTTGTGGTTCACAAAAATATTTATAGGGGCAACTTTAATTGGAAGGACAACTACATTCTTCCAAATCTTCTTGCAGCTTGTTGTCTTTCTATTAATAACAGACAAACAAAATAAACAAACAAACAAACAAATAAATAAATTAACGTTTTAAAAATAAACTTCCATATATTATAAAGCAGTACAGTTATACAAGAGTATTGTTTTAATGCTTCTAATGTATTCCAGCTGTACGCGTGTGAGCACAGTGTCACAAAACAAAAAGTAATTAAACTTCCCTTCTTGCTGACAGACTGACAGTGAAGAAGGCCTAAAAGTCTGTGTTGCCCAATATAGAAGTTAGTGGATGGATCTAATTTTTGCCTAAATTAAATGCATCCAGAAACATTCCCCATCACTGAGGTGAGCTAATAGAGAACTGCTAGTATGTGTGGTGATAACTTCTTTTAGTCTCCAAAAGGGGATGACAATGTGTAAACCTGTAATAAGAAGGAGACCTGGAATATTCTAAATCCTCATACACATACAGGAATCATTTAGAAGACTGCTTGTTTACCCAGGCATGAAGTATTTATCTTATCATCACTATTTTAATTTACTAACATAGATGTAGCTCTAGTTGCATTTACCTGTTGGAAGTACTGGGAGAGGACTTTTTACGAGAGCCTATAGTGAAAGGACAAGGGGTAATGGGTATAAATTGAAATCAGGGAGGTTTAGAGTAGATATCAGGAAGAAATTCTTCACAGAGAGGGTGGTGAGGCACTAGAACAGGTTGCCCAGAGATGTTGTGGATGGCCCATCCCTGGATGTCTTCAAGGCCAGGCTGGATGTGGCTTTGAGCAACCTGGTCTAGTGCAAGGTGTCCCTGCCCATGGCAGGGGGGGGGGAACTAGATGATCTTTAAGGTCCCTTCCAACCCTAACCATTCTATGATTCTATGATTCTATGATACTAAAGACCTTCCATTTCTACCGAAAGCATTTTAGAAACACTTAAGCATATCATTTCAGAAAACTGTGAGAAAGCAATATACTATATAGTTTGAGTAGCCTGTGTCACAAAATGTGAAACAAAGCATAAATGAATAAATGGATAGATTTAAGATATCAAAACTTTCCCTAACATTGGAGCTAGATGGTATTGAAGTCCTTGAATTCAAAAAAATGACTCAGCCTTACAAGTTCAGCCTAACCTCAAGGGAATTTTTTATTAAATGGCAACGCCTTTTTAGGGCAGAAGAGACCTCAAGATACCTTGAGTTGTGTTTGTGCTAGTGCTCCAGCCCCAACTGCTAGAAATTCAACTCCTTCTTAAGTATCAGAGCCGTACAGAGACAGCGCAAGGTATTTTCTAGGTCCATAGGAGAACCTATTGCTCCCGTGTTCAGAACATTCCTAATGTATAGTGGCAGTCCTGAGTTCAGTAAGACACACAGAAGTCACAATCACTTTACACAGTACATCTATTGGCACTGTCACCACCAGCCAGCTTTCATATAACGGTCTGTTGTTGACATTAGTTACCCAGCAGGTAGGGGACAAGGATTCTGAATCCTCCACAGCATGATGATACGCAGTCAAACTGTAAGCTCTCATCTCCAGATTGGCTAGAATAGGGATGGTCTCAGATGAAGCTCCCCCATTTTGAGATTCAAATTTCACGTCAACCTCCTGGCAGGATGTATTGTAGATATGTGCTCCTTTTTCACAAAAAAAAATTGAATGAAAGAGGATTTGGACCAGACAATATAACGAAGGAATAGCATCTCCAAATATATTTGGGTAGTTGTGTGCATGTTTTTGTTGCAAACATATTCGTTATTCATATTTCCTTATTATCATTAAGTAGTAGCATCTGATTGACATTATACAGTAGAATGTCATACAAACAGGCTGAGAATCTGTAGCTACCTCAGCAGCCAGCAGTATGCAAGGATTGATCAGACAATTCCAAGTTGGGGAGTAAATTTCTCCTGTCATCACCTGGTGACAGAAAGGGTAAAGGCTGTGACAGTTGCCAAGGAAGACAAGAAGGCTAGGTTACAGGAAGCAGGCTGTTTATTGTCATACATTTACACTGTCTGATACAACTGCCATTAATATTTGAATCATAACATTATTCACGCAATCTAAAATTCTTAGTACTTATTTTTATTTTATTTTAAATTGGACTTCATTATGAATATTTTAAAAATTTGGGCTGTGAGTTACTATCCCATTAGATTTACAATGACTTACAGAGGGTGATTTAATTGGCATCTATCCATAATTATGAACACATTTTCTGAGGAGATTAAATCATAAACTTTGCCTGTTCCATAAAAAGAAAGTTTTAGGTGCTTGTGCCACATATACCTGTCAATGCACAGGAGAAAATAATTGTAATGTTCAGTAGTTGGAAACACTTCAAACAGAAAAACGCAAGGTGAAGATTCAGTCACATAAGAAGGCAGAATCTGTATGTTTTCCTATTGATGAAATGCAGCTTTCCTACGTTCCTCCACACCTGACTGCGTGGACAGGCATCCCCTACTTCCTCTGTCAATCAGCTCTAATGCTTGTTAGGTTACATATTAAACTGATTCAATTTCCTAGAAATCTACCTGACAAAAAAGCAGTAACTATATGGTCACTAAAGAGAAAAGGTATAATTTTATACTTCCTTGCACCAAGAACATGATAATTCACCACCAACAAGAACGTATCTGATTTGATAAAGTAATATTTACTCTCTCATAGAACATGGGTTGCTTCTCTCTGGTCAGGGTCAATAAACCAGATGGTTGGACAGCAAGGAAGTTCATATTTAATCTTGATACTAATAGCTTAAGTAATATTACTATTGATCTTATTTTATTTTTTTAATCCAAAAGTTTTATTCTTAATATCATCCTTTTGGTCTGTTCTGGATGTGGGGAACACTAATATTTCTGATCTGTCTTGACTCACCTGGAGTTATCAGTGATCTGATGGAAAGAGGACCGACTGAAAGTCTCTGCTTACCAAAGCACTAATAATTTTATGGAATATGGCACCACAGTACATGCTTTACTCTTTTAACACATTCTGCAGAATGCTCGTTTGCTCTGCACATTCTGAAAGCTTCTTCACAGAGTCAAAGTAAGAACTTCCTCCACTAGTAACCCAGAAAATTTCCTGGAATACAGCAATATATTGGTAGCATACCTTAATCTCCCACAAAAGCAAATCATTCCCATCAAGCTCAAGAGAACCTAAGACTCATAGCCTTGTATGTTTGGATATTTGCCATAAGTACTGCCATTCGTTGCCTCATTGGTCGCTTAACTTGTGATAATGTACCATTCTCAAGGGAATGGCAAAGAATGGAATGGCAAACATTTTCTGAGGGTCACCTATATCTAACTTACTTAAACTTGCAGTAGTACCTGAATCTGTCCATTAGGTATTTAGAAAATTAAGTAGATATGCAAGGTAAAGTAGTTCACACATTTTCACACTCCTACTTTTAAGTGAGGCAACATGAAATTAGATGCAATGAATTCCAGCCATCATTGTGAAAGTGAGACATTTTGCATATGTATCATTTAAGAATACGTTTTCCGATTTAATAAATATTTGTTTATCTCTTGTTCCATGTATAAAAATATATTTATCCCCATTTTATCAGTTTCAGATGAACTTCTAAAGTCAGAAGAAAGTTCTAATTTTCTTTTTCAGAATGGATATTAACTGTTATGCTTGAGATGCAGTCACCCATATTCACATTTTCATGACGGGTCACTAAAACCAGTGAATATAGCTCAAGAAAAAGTAATAGTCTGAATTATTGTTACAAGTACTGTTAATTACAATTCACTTGAAATTTAAATTGTATATTTCGTCTATACTAAAGAAAAAAATAATCTCATATTCAAGTTGAAATAACTTCAGTTTTCCAAAGTAATTTCTTGCTATCTGGTCTTTAAGTTGCATTTCTAAACTGATTTAATTAATATTTGACAGTTGCAGCCTCAGCTTGTAGATTTCAACTGTAATTGTGATTCCTCAGGGAAAAAAAAAGAAAAAAAAAAGTGCAGCTAAATTTAACTCTTCTCCAGATGTTAAAAAAATACTTTGTGCAGTTCACTAGATATTGCACTATATGAATACAAAATTTGTAACTGATTATCAATATGACTACTTTTGTTATGTAAGTCTTATTTTTATTTGCAGTGTTTATGTTTTTCACTTCAGCTGAGCATGGCAAAATATATTTTAAGATGTTGTTCTATATATGTAAAAGATCATTGTATCCTTAATTATGATTTATTATATATTTTAAAATTAATTTTAACTGAAGAGAAAAGAGTCTCATATGGTAAAAGTAGACTTTCTAGAAATGGTTGGTTTTTTCCTAGCAAATATCGAATCATAGAATCATGGAATGGTTTGGGTTCAAAGGGTCTTAAAGATCATCTAGTTCCAATCCCCCTGCCATGGGCAGGGACACCATAGAAGCTTAAACATCTGATATGATTGTATATGATAAATTATTGATTTAAAAATTTCAAAATGCAACGTTTCTGGTTCTAAATGTAAGTATATAGATTTAACTATGGATCAGTACTACCTGTGTTGAAATGATTACAGAAGGAACTTCCTGTATTCATTATTTTTTCCAGAGCATTAAACTTTTGCCTACGAATGCACTAGAAATAATAGCAATTTTAAAATTAGAATAGCTGATTGTGTGTCATTGTCCATTTGCTACAAATTTTAACATCATTTGCATTTAAACTTCATAATTTTTTATTTTGTTTACTTTTTTGCCTCTCAATATCAATGTGTATAGAGAAATGTATTTGTATTGAAGCATTAATAACACATAACATGAATTTTACATTTCAGAGATTTTCTCTTTAGAACTATCAAAAATAAAATGAAAGAGCTAGAATCTGATGCACTGACTAGAGATTTCAGATTTCAGGATTAAGCTATATATATGACCATCAGTAATTTTTGAGGTAAATGACAGTACACATTAATATCATGACAATTTAAGGGAAATCCCTCTCACCTAACTTTAGTAATCTGTTATGTAAATGTGTACACTCTAGATGTTATCCTTAGGCTTCTGTTAATGAGCATTTTAAGGGTATGATTTATTCACAGTGTTAAATGTCTGAATAAGAATAAAATAAATGATACCTTATAAGTGATTCTTTCTCCTCATAACAAACTATAACATGGGCCTTAGGTATCGATTTGAGCTACATACGTCTGTGCTATTTCATAAGTTCAACAAAATATATTGTATCCCAAATGTCAGTAAGATATTTTAAGAAATTAGCATAGCCTCAGCATAATATCATTGGTAATATTCCACCTGAAGTGTCTATTGCTTCACCAAGAAATAATTTCCATGTATATTAGTGTTAATTTTAGTTCATTTTTTTATAGTGCCAAGATTAAAACTAGGCTTAGAGCTTTAACTTTCCCCCTTTAATTCCAGGAGAAAGTCTGGGGAGAAAGGGGATTTACTGGACAGAACTACAACTGTAAACATCTTAATATAGGTATTTGCTTGTGAGCTTTACTTGTCTAAAGATAAATAAGTATTCTCACTTAAGTTTCCAAAATAGATCCTTCTTTGTTCCTAGGTGCTGGTTCAGGAGGAAGTGGGTCCCCTGTGCCATATCTTCACCCCTGTAAAAGTGTCTCAATCACCCTAAAAAATCTCAGATGACATTACGTACCTAGATGTAGGTAACTTTTAAGGCCTAAATATCATGTTCAAGTGCTTGTTACAGTCAACACAGACAATGGAGTCATCTAGTTACTCAAGCGCAGATAGCAGTGCCTGTAATGACTAGATCTTCACAGACTGTGAAGGAGTCTAAAAACCTATCACTGTCTGTAGACAACATGGACCTGAATTTCAACCCAAGGTATGTAGTCAGATGCATAAACACAGGCATCTAGCACTGGTTTATATACTTAGCTTGTCCAGCTTGTTTCCACAAGGATGGCAGATATGATCTGAACAAATTAAATGTCAAGTTTTCTGGGTAATTAGCTAAAAGAAGTCAGGGTAATCTTTGACACTAGCAGGAATTTGTGTTTTCAAAATTTCATACTCAAAATATTTTTTTCAAAATTATATCTTTTTAATGGAAATTTCATAAAATCACAGTTTCAGAATTTCTGGAAAGTAATATTTTTAACTTATTTTTTCCTCTTTACATGGAAGCAGAGTGTTGTATAATAATTTTGTGTCGGAGCTGAAGCTTCAGGTAAGTCAGTAAACATTCATTTACAATTAAAAAGTGTTACATTTATATACAAATACAGAAAATCTAAGATTTGGTTTTCAGCATTAAAGTGTCAGTCTTCTGCACATATAAATTTTGCAGATATACAGTATAGATATCATAGCTAACAATAAATGATGGAAAACTAAAACATGCCCAGGAAATTACTGGATGAGATGTATAAGACCAGCAAGATATTGACCTTCTTAATGTCTGAACATCATGATAAGAATGTGTGCAGTGAATGAGAAAGTAAGAACAATATATTGAAAATTCAGTACATGAGAAATGAGAATGACAAAAAGTTCCCAATTCAGGATGCGTAAATGCTAAAGTGTATGCAGAACTCAGAGGAGAATTTGCATTGCGTGGAAGTGATGTTGCTATTTTGATTGTGCCTGCTACATAGCAGGTGATTACTTCATGACAGAGAAGAATGATCCTTCTATCTCTCATCTCTCTAGGCAGTTACATAGCTGTCATCACTACAACATATGAATGTAGTTTTCTTTTTCTTCATTTATACAACACATCATTTATCTACTTTATGTACAACATTTAGAACTCCTTTCAGAAAGTCTCTGTGACAACCTCTGGTTGCAATTAGTTTCTGTCAAGTTAATTTCAAAAGTTATATGCAAGTTTCTCTTCCATTTTCTCACAACCAGTTCCCTTTAGGATACTAAGATGCTTTTACAGGACAATTTTAATGCGATGTTCATTAGGCTGAGGCTATATATTATAACTTCCAGCAATAGAGTAAAACTTACCAAAGTGATAGTTAGAAGATGTAAAATTTTTGTTATTGACAAATATTTGTTGTTTTATTTTACAACTCAGTCACAGACATATAAAAAGAATAACAATAAACATTCTAAAAATTTTAACAATTACAATTTTCAAAAGTCAGTCTCAAAATCCTAATATACTGAGAGAACAGCGAAGAAAAAGGGAAAGTTCATACTTATAATAATTTTCCTTTGCTGAACTAAATTAGGTCATTGGTAGATACAATACTAGTCACTCTTCAGAATAAGGTAATCAAAATAAGTACAATGTAGTAGGATTTACCAGGTATTAAAGACTTCCCTCGTTTTAATATTACACGTTACTTTCTGATCCTTTTCAGATTCTGTGCCAGTTTCATCCCCCTTGTGAAACTTGACCAATGTCAATAAAGTTTTACAAGGTAAATGAAAAAATATGACAGTAACAAAGGCACCACTCCTTACACTTTTAATATTATATTTTTTAAAGCTCTGAGCCTCCAGTTTTATTGTCATTTAACAGTAATGAAAGTATGCTTTCATTTGAGTAAGTGTCCCTAAATTTTACTACTATGGTATGAGACTGTAGGTAATATATTTTTTGCAATATTATTAAAATTTATCACCTACTGGAATCAAGGAAAACCATAGTATTAAATAATTAAGTTTTACTTCCCATTAAGGCATTGCTCCACTGTTTATCAACCCAGGAAACAAAATAAAGTTAATCCAAGTGAACACATACTTCATCAACAACAACTAGAAGAAGCATGCTTCATATAAATGAAAATGTTTGTTCAGTAGTTTTGTTTTTAAGCATTTCTTCTTCTAACAATTAATTATCTCTCCAGCTTTGTCAAAACTACAGTAGATATTATAGTTTCATCAAGGTTTCCTTCAAAGTTTCTTTTCCTACAATTATTAAACATTACCTTATGCATCCTATTCAGGTCCTCTATATTTAAACAGGAATCGTTTTTTCTTAATGGAGTAAAAAGTAAAACTATATATGTATGCATACATTTACATATTATTTATATATCTGACATTCAGTAAAACTTCAGAATGTTAAAAACAAGAATTTGTGACAGGACTAAGGAAAAAAAAAGACACTTATTAAACTTCATTATTAAGAAAATGGAGAACCTCATTTTGGTCAAGTCACAATAATTTACAAAACCTAGGTGTACTGGACCAAGAAGGTGAGCAAACTGAACTTTTCTTGTGTATTACCTTTCAGATATTAAACTGTATACAAATTTGCAGCTGTCAAGTGTCAAGTCATTGATTTTCCTCCCTACTAGGCAACAGCTGCTCTCCTGACTCTTCAGAAATCCTCCTCTCCAGGTGACATTTGGAGTATAACAAGAGACTTCACTATTGACAAAATAAAACCTTGGAATATCCCAAGAAAATGCCCCACCTCCCAAGTAAACTTGTAGTAGAAATGTATGAATGAAACACAGAAGAGATTGGTGGGACCAAATGAGGTACTTAACTGGAGTCCTATAATAAAAATATGAATTTTCTAATATACCCTCTATTATACAAAAATTTACTTTATCTACTGGTAAAATAAAGACAGATTATTCAGATATTTTGTTCACTCTTCGTTTGAATCTTAAACAGTATTTCTACTATTGTCCCCTAAGAAAGGAAAGGTTGAATTTATCTGTGACCTGTTAACCGAAGAATTGAATAAATAAATAAATAGAGAAATAAATAAGTAAATGAAAGAAACAGTGGCAAAACACCAAAACACACAACTCCAATCAGTATATTTACTCTGGTAAAGACTGTAGTTAAAAGGTGGAGGGTTTTGTTTGTTTGTTTGTTTGTTAGTTTTTCTAAACATATCACTTTTTTTTTTTTTTTAATTCAAGATCAATCCTACCTAAGTAGGTAGGATTATGCAAAGATTGGCTGGTGTTTCTCAGGGCAGTTTGTTTCATGCCTTAATTTACAACTTCCTTCATCAATATAAACAGTATTTTCTTCAAACCTTGAAGATTTTATGATTTGTTTAAATAACAGCCAGCTCTTCTGCAATAGAATTTAGCAGACCACTTTAAAAAAATAATAAAACCTATGCTTCTATATTGTTAAATATATTGTTAGAACTCCACCCTTTTACCAAAACTTTCCAAGACTTGAGTGCTTAAAGCAGAACTCAGCAGACTGAGGCAAGGTTGTAAAATGGAACAAATATTATAAGTCTCCAGATAGCTGTGTGAAATTTTCTATTATTATTTCATTAATAATGGACCACAAAAGTCTGTTCATACTTAAAAAGAAAACCAAATCCAAAACAATGTTTATTGTGAAAAAAAAAAGTAAAAAGAAAAAATTAAAAAAAAAATCAGAAATTCACAGCAAACATCGGTGTTCATCAAGACAGGAAGAGAAAATTAAGATGCTAAATAGAAATCTCTACATCCTGATTATATACTATGATATGTGATTACTTATTCCAATGTTTGTTAGCTCTTTGAGACCTAAAATTGTTTCTTGAGAAATTCAGTTCATGCCTGGATTTAAAAAATTTTGACACTGTCCATGGTAGCAGTCTCCAATGGAATAGAATGGAATATTCTCTCAGAATTATTAACTGATTAAAAGATGTACGACAAAAGATAGGGGTAGAGGGTAAAGTCAAATTTTTAAAACAGAGCAAAGCTATGAATTGAATACTACAAGTTTTGGTATTTCCATGTAGTCTGCTATGTAGACATGGAACACAAAGAACTTACACTGGACCCTTGGACAACCATATATTACTTAATTATGAATGTATTCCTTGACAGTTTTGGACCAGGTGGCTTTATGGAAGCCAGATTTATTATTGGAAAACAACTTTCAATAGTTTGGAGATCAGTCAGTCAGTCAGCCTTAGGCTAGACGTCAAGCCAGGTCCTCTTCATTTTTGCACATAAATATAGTTTACATGTGTGCACTCTCAGAATATTAATAAATAATATATGGAGAATTAGGAAGAGTTTGTACACACCATAAAATTATTCGAACGTGTCCAATTTAGGTAAAAATGAAAAAGTATATAACGATCTCATAGTAAATGGGTATAAAAAAAAGTAATTGAATGCACATATTTGAAAAAAAAAAACCCAAACAAACAAAACCAAGTTGAAAAAATAAGCTTAGCAATAGATACAGAGTGTAACGATTTCAGTTTCCGATTTAATCTTTAGTCATCCAAGATATTTGTAGTTATTTAGTATTCTAAAATCTGAATAGGTATGATAAGGTGCTTTTGTCTTTAATCTATAGGGAGATAAGAGTAATATAAATTTCTTACAAAGGCTTTTAGTCCAAGACAAAAAGTGGACATCA
The DNA here is from genome assembly GCF_000690775.1 of Eurypyga helias. Classification (NCBI taxonomy): domain Eukaryota; kingdom Metazoa; phylum Chordata; class Aves; order Eurypygiformes; family Eurypygidae; genus Eurypyga; species Eurypyga helias. The sequence continues at coordinate 13,309 of NW_010254639.1, forward strand.
TCTTCATGATAAAAAATGGATCTTTAGGGAATATCCTGAAATATGTTGATTAGCCAAATTGAGAGGACACTGAAGTATTCATGTTTTACGTTTTTACATTTAGAAAAGAAGAGTGTCTGTTTTCTCCTCTATTTCTGGAAATAAAATATCTTTGTTAGCTAGTTCTGGCTCTAAGGGGAGGTCATGCAAAAATACCTTTGAAAAAAAAACATTTACTTGAGGGGCTTATTAAATGCAGTTATAATGCTAACTTAAACAGACAAGCCATGCAGGGTAAGAGCAGAATCTGACAGTTCTGCACTCTCACTAACCAGTCAATGCTGAAAATAAAATCTTTTAAAAAGGGACATTTATTGTCATTCTTATTAAATAGGACAAGGTTATTTTTTAAGTACTTAAGTACTGTAGAATTTGGATGCAAAATTCCACTTCTTGTTAGACCATCTCATGAAGTGTTAGCTTTCATTCCTTATTTCCCACTTACAAATTGACACTTACATTACAGTTGATTTGAATCTAGTGAGTGGATAAAATTACTAGTAAATGTTAGAAACATTCCCTTAGTTTGTATCATTGGTAATAACATGCAAAGTTTAGTCAGAAAAATTTTGCCCTCTTGGCTCAGTGCTTCATTTAAAATAGTATCAGAAGTCTGATGCAAGCTAAATGAAAGGTTGTAGTCCTCTGCCTAACCTCTCCAAACATAAAGCTATAATAAGTTTACATTAGTGATATCCTGAAATAAATACATTTAAAGAGATCTCATTAGATAAAGACTTTCTTTACCTTTAGTCCAGTCAAACACCTATAATTTTCTTTTAAGGTCAAACTGTAGGATGTTTGATCTGGAGCAAAATCACAACATTCCATTCTGCTAAATCTTTATTTCCTGAAGCTCTGCTGTGTTATGTGAGCACGAAGAGCTAAACCACAGGTTCTGTGTTCATTTATGAGTCCACTTTAATGTCAGATGCTATCCTCTTAATGTCTAACTTCAGGAAATAAACTAGAATTAGGCAGTTATTTAAGAGGTTAGATGGTATCACATGTGGTTAAAAAAATAAATCAGTTTTAAATTAAGCAACTAAAAGTCTAGCTAACTGAGCCAGCAGAGGCTAACTCTAAGATAAGGGAAATCAGTGATATTTTGTAAATATAAAGTTAGAACACAATGCATAACATCAACTAAAGATGTTATCAGATTTTCTATAAAACTTGTGTTAATATTCTGTTAATGAAATGACCATGTGTTTTATAACCTTACAATTCTGCTGAAAAGATTTTTTTTCACAGTAGTGAGTTCTTAAACAGAACTACTTGGAAGAACCACCTGAAAATACTGCAGACCCCTGAGAAAACCTAAGCGATGTTGGTCTTCACACTGGCATTAGACTTTGATAAAACCCAAACCTGTAAATTTGTACTTCTGAATGTGGCCAAAAGAACCTTATACATGATCCAGAAGTTAGCAGTAATGTGGACAAACTCATCTGTTATATCTCAGTAGAAGCTCAATCTTCATGCATGACATACCCATATTTTGATTATATTACTTCAAGTATTACAGGCATGGAGATAATTAAAAAGGAATTTTTTAGTATTTTACTTCTTTTAAAAAATAGAGCTTCTGAAACTTCAGAGAATCATGTATCCCCTATTGAAACATTACCTAGCTATATTTAAGGTTAAAAGTTCTCAGTTGAGTTTAGTCATGACTAACATCTAAATTGTGTAATTTAATTTCAGTATGTGTTTACTAGGATGTGAGTGAAATGCTACAAACATTGCATAATTTTTTTCTTCACAAACCATGTTTCCCTGCATCATTGTAAGAAATAATTTCACATAACAAACATTAAAACCAAAACATTTTCAGCGGTGTCTGCTCAGTGGTATCGAGCAACAGCATATTTCTTAATACTAAGGAGAGTCAGAACATGTACTTTGCAAAAACAGTGCCAACAGTGAAGAATAAGTCTAGAGATAAACAATGAATGTTTTCTGTTACTAAGTTGAAGTATAATGATTGACAGCAGATTCAATTTACAAACATATGCTTGGAAATGTTTGTTAATTTAGTAATTAAATCTGAAATAACAACATAATCCCAAGGATATAACATTGTATAATGTTATCACTATTATGGTAAAATTATGCTGTTGACATAGTCTCATCTAAGTTCCATTTCAGTGCACAATTGAAATGTAAATTTACTAAAGCACTTAGGACAAAAGAAAAGACTAAAACTCTTTTATGCTGTTTTACAGACAGAAAGGAACAGTCCAAATCTGTTAGTACTAATAGCGTGATTGTCTTTGACTTCAGAGAACTCTTTCTCTGGATCAAGGTTTAAATCTATTGATTTTGATTTATTACGTAAAAACACAGAAGACAAGTAATGGTATCTTGTTTGCAAGAATTAGTTACCTCCTTTCACATTTTTTTTCTTTCTTTTTTTTTTCCTTTTTCTTTTTTCTTTTTCCCTCTATTCCAAGGCAGACAAAATTATCATACACACACACTCACACAAATAAAAGTTCTCTCATCAGTGGAAGAAATATAAACATGTAAAATAAATGCTTATTGTTTGTTCTCATTATTTGAAACTATCTCAACTCTTCTGTGATGCTAATAATTTTATATGTAAAGTTAGAAGAATAGGTTCTGGAAGTCAAAGTCTGTTTAACATTTTTTTTTATTCATTGAGTGATATGTCCAAGAGACCATAAGTCTATGAGTCCAGAAGTCATTTATGGAAAGTTTTGCTTCTGTGTTAGAATTACTCACAGTAAAGAATATAAGAATACATAACCTTTAGTGTCTAAATGAGATGAAATAACATTTGTAATTAGAAACCTTACTGCATTGTTAAATGACATCAAGGATGACTGTTTTATAGTCGTATTAATATTGATGGAAAATGTCAAAGTAGCTAAATGTCAAGCCATTTTCTTTAGATTTCAACCATTCTTCCATTCTAAAACATAAATTGGTCAAGCAATAACACTTAAATAGCAGAAAGGTTATTGAGAAATCAGTGTGATCCTATTCTAACCTATTATTCACCTAGGTGAATATTCACAGTGTATAGAGGTGTTCAAAAAAGTTGTTCATCCTGCAAAGCTGTTTTGAACTATAAATAGCATGTCTGAGTAACTATAGATACTAAAGTTGAGCATAGATTGTGTGTGTACCTCAATTTTGAGTATCTCTACACAGGATTTGAAACTCTACTCAAAAAAAACCCTAAAATTCAGTGTAATATTAGACTGCAAATATAAAATGAAAGGAACCAATCATAGTGGTCTCATTTCCTCTACTGTAACATTATGCTGAAGAGATATAAAGTGATTTCTTCTTATAAGCCATGAATAATTCTTGTAAAATAATTCTAAGAACTATCTGCCCAGATTTTATAATTAGGCATATAATTCTCAATTTATTATTCATCTGATTGGTAAAGGTGCTCAAATGTTCAAAGAAAGAGATAGTACAATATATCAGCTAGATGAATTCGTCCATTCATCACCCCCTAGCAAAGAACATAATCCTTTTTAAAGATCCTTACAATTACCATTTATGTAGACTTATTCATTCAGGTTAGGATTATCACTCCAAAAGCTATATCCTCGAGTCTGTCTATTCTTTTCATGGCAGCATCATTAGGACAGAAACATTTCAACAGTCTTCTCATTCACACAACACATTCTTGTACATTTTTAGCCCCACAACATAGACAAGAATATTATTTGTCCAAAATTTAAGTTCAAAGGGAACATGTTAATTAAGAAAAATATGAAACTATTTACTGAATGTTAAGGGACTGAGCATTCCAAGGCACATACTGAAAATGCTCATTTCATGTCACTGTTTCTTTATATGTGAACTTTTATTTTATTGAAGTTCTTCTTTGGTAGCTCAAGGAGGATTTTATGACTATTTCTATGTTACTTAACCTCCTTTTATTTTTTTTTTTTTTTTTTTTAGTATGAGGCTATGTTTTGAATTTGTGCTGAGATGAAGGTTGACAACATGCTAACATTTTTAGTTGTTGTCAAGCAATGTTTTTATTAAACCAAGAACTTCTTCAGTTTCTCATACAGCCTCTGTCAGAGGCATAACCTGGACTGCTGACCAAACTGACCAAAGGGACATTTCATGCCATCAAATGTCATGCTTCGTATATAAATTGGTGGAGTTGGATGGGAAGGGAATTGTTCATCAGAGATGGGCTGAGTGTTGCTTTTGGGGTTTAGGCCCAGCTGAGAACAAAAGACCATGAGGCTGCTCACTCAGTCCTCCCCTGAGCTGGGATGTGGAAAAGAAAATATAAGGAAAAGTTGATGGATTGAGGCAAGGACAGCAAGGGATCACTCACTCGTTATGGTTGTGGGCAAAACAGACGCGACACGGGGAAGAAAAATCAATTTAATCAGTTACCAACCAAATCAGAATAAGATAATGAGAGACAAAACAAAACAGACCTTAAAAACCCTCCCTCAAGTCCTGCCGTCTTCCTGGGTTACCTCCTTCCCACACAGCGGCACAGGGGGTGGGGGATGGGAGTTTCCCAGTCAGTTCACCACACACTGTTTCTGCCACTCCTTCCTCCTCAGGGCGGTGAGAACTCCTCACACTCCCCTACTCCAGCACTGGGCCCTTCATGGGCTTCAGTTTTCTCCTGTACCTGCTCTGGTGTGGGTCCCTGCTGCAGGCATGTAGTCATTCGGGAGCAGATCGTTCCAGCATGGGCTTCCTACAGAGTCACAGGCTCTTTGGGCACAGCCGCCTGCTCTGGCGTGGGGTCCTCTTGGGCTGCAGATGGGTCTCTGCTCCCCCGTGACCCTTGATGGCTGCAGGGGCACAGCCTGTCCCCTCACCACTGCAGGGGAACTTCTGCTCTGACCCCCATCCTCCCCACCTTTCTGCATTGACTTTTGGTGTCTGCCTTGTTGTCCCACGTCCCACTCTGAAATCCTTTACTGTAAAACTGCTTTCATGAGTGTATGTTGGCTTCATGGCTTCTGTTTATTGTCTCAACACTGTACTGTAAAGTTTTTCTTCATCTGTGCTCTATTAAGAGGTTTGGCTCTTAATTATCTGTTCAAGTTTAATAAATATTTTAAAAATCTAATAGGAAAATTGCAAAATGTTGGCATAGCAGTTCTTGAAATTTTGGGCAATGAACATTTACCTGATCACACTGATTTCATTTATCTGTTCTTTTAAAGTGTGCATTTCTGCAGAACACTTGCAACAGACCGATCCGATAGAACTATATGATGGGTCCAATGACTAAGGAAGTAAAATTGACAAGAACTGTGTGTAAAAGTTCTCCATGCATATTGTTGTGGGGGTTTTTTTCTTCTTTTTTTTTTTTTTTCCTTGTTTCACTTCACTCTCTTTGAGACAAATTCAGTTTCCTAAGCTTAGGCGGCCAGTAACGTCCAGACACTGATATCCTTACAGGGCTTGCAGGACTGGCCTTTGAACCCTTCCAGCTCAGCAAGTGAAAGGCAACCAAAATATTCCATAGTGCCTGAAGTATCAAGGAAATTATTTGAGTTGATACAACTGAACACATCCGTCTTTTCCTGCAATTTTCTGTTATTCAGGTGGAGTCAACTGAAAAGTATTTATATATATATATATGCATATGCAGTAAGTCAGAAAAAAAAAAGGGAAATTGACTTGTGGTTTTCTAAAGAACCTCTGAGGGAGTTTAGAGCCCTCCAATATTTATAAATGAGAGGCCTGGTACCCAGGAACATAAAAAAATTAAGTCTATACACAAATTTATATGTTTGTTTCTGCAGGAATTATTTTAAATTGTGCTGTAAACAAAGCAGATTAGTATTCACCAAAAGGCAGTGAATTTTAAGTAAAACAAATCTCCTATTCAGATGATAAGATTCTAGCCTATCTCTAATTTAACATAACCAAGTGTATTTTGGGTAAACTGAAACCGCAAAGAAAGAGATAAAGGACACATAAACTTCTTGTTACCAAGAATATGCTTACACAAATAATTTCATTAATAAAGGCTACCTAGGTATGAATACAAGCTGTTCAGTTCTTTAAGGTAAAGAAGGACATCTAAGAAGTTAATACTGTCATAGCACAGAATAGGTATTTTTAAAAGATTAATTGTTTCCCAGTAAGGATAATGATATATAAGCACTTGTAATGAAACACAGTCTGTGTTTGGTATGTAACATTACTACTTTCTTGAAGAGGTATTTCATCTTTATAGTTGATGCAAATGTAAAATAAAAGAGGAACTGGTTATCTGGAAAGCATTAACACAAATCTGCTGAGTACCTGTATTCCTCTAGAGTGTTTCCAGAATGTAATCGTACCATTTGTTTCATTACAAGACAAAGACATAAAATTGGAGCCTCATTAGGTTTTAGGATGTGGAAGTTGATTTTTTCTGTAGTACATAAACTTTTATACAGGAGAGTGAGTGATAAAATTGGCATATTCTTTTACAGATGTTAAAGAATAATTTGGTAAGTTTTCTTGGCAATGCATTGAAATACAACTAAACCTTGAAGGCTAAGGAATTAATGCTTTGCTAGTTAGAATCATAAAATTATAGAATGGTTAGGGTTGGAAGGGACCTTAAAGACCATCTAGTTCCAATCCCCCTGACATGGACAGAGACACCTTCCACTAAACCAGGTTGCTCAAAGTCTCATCCAGCCTGGCCTTGAAGAGGGCCAGGAAGGGAGCATCCACAACTTCTCTGGGTAACATGTTCCAGTGCCTCACCACCCTCTCTATGAAGAATTTCTTCCTGATATCTAATTCCAATGTACCCTCCTTCCATTTAGACCCATTACCTCTTGTCCTATTACTACTGGCTCCCCTCTAGCTTTCTTGTAGACTCCCTTCAGGTACTGGAAGGCTGCTATAAAGTCTCCCAAAACCTTCTCTTCTCCAGGCTGAACAAGCCCAATTATGTCAGCCTTTCTTCATAGTTAGAGCATCTTTTAATTTTTCATGCAAATTGTAAAATTTTGCACATATTTGTTCATGTATAACAGTTCTGGTCTATATAAAAAATAGAGATACACTGAGACTATATTATATGTCTCTGTGTTGCTATTCACAACACAGAGAGAATCAAAGTGCAAACTTTCTTGGAGATCAATGGATAAACTCAGTCTGAATAGGAAAGGTAATTATTTTTTTCCCCTCAAGGCATGAAGTCATAATTTTAGAACTACGTAAGAGTATTAGTATTTATTTCTTTAATATGTCTGATCCAATTATTAGTGAACTTGAAAACTATCAGCTTTAAATATATTGCTTACCCAGTCAAGGCCAGAACACTACTTTTTTATCTAAATATAATGGGTTCAAAGAGCGTAGCCTACTGCTAAACCTGAAAGTTTCTTCCCTCTCCTCTCAGAGCATGACAGCAGGCAGAGAACATAAATCAAAGTAGTACTGAAATGAAGACTACACAAAATTTTCAATGAAAAAAACCGTAAATGAATTGAGAGAATATTTCAATTTGGGCAAGGAAGTTAATAAAATATGGGAACTATATCAGGGAAATGTAGGGTCACCTGAGTGGAAGTGAATGTGTTAAAGGAGAATGGTGAAGCTGCTGAATGAAAAGTCTTCAGCTTATTTGCTGCTGCTATAACAAATTTGCTTCTTTTATTTGTCCTTTTCCTTCAATGACTCAGTTGAAAAGTCAGTGACATATAAGCTACTTCGAGATTTGTTTAACTGAAACTGACTTAGGTTGAGTGCATGTGGCAGCCAGCTCACACCTGGCATTTGACAAGTACAGTATTAAATAAATGTCAGTTATCTATATAGCATCAAGGAGCTCCTCAGAGACAAATTTTGAGTAATCCTTCTGAATCAAAACTCCTTTGAAGGGTTCTAGGACAATTAAATAACTGGGAGTTAACAATCTACTTCATACTGTAACTTTCCTAACAAAGCTAATCTGAGATGTTTAGGGGAAAAAGAAACCCAAACAAAAAAACAAATAATAATAATAATAATAAAAGAAAAAAACTCCACAACCTAACTCCTAAAATATGGAAGAGGCACTGGAATTAATATTTTCCTCCAGTTCTATATTCCTTGACCTTAGCAAGTCTGACAAAATCCTGACTCAAACTTTCTTCTAAAACTATCTGCTTACTTACTATCACTACCCACCAACCTATTAACACTACCTGAATAAAATTTATGACAAGACCTACAAAGACAACAGTCAGTTAATTTCAAGACTAGAAGAAAAAATGTCTCTGCAACAGTAGGAAAATCACAATATAAACTGCATAATTTCTCTTGTTAATTTAATGTTCATTTAAGAACAATCATCAAGTAGTGCTTCACAGTTCAACAGAAGCAACTGTAACTGCCTCATCTGCCCCATTTTTTTCCAGACTTTTGACATATTTCTGACCAATATGCTTTCACAGCAAAGAAAAGAATTCAACCTAATCTTAATTTCTTATACTATACACCACTCTAAAATGTGGGGTTTTTTAAGTCTTCCAATTTGATGATGATTCATTTCTAGGAAGAAAAAAAAAAAAAAAAAAAAAGAAAAAGAACCCCAAACCCACTGACACAAAACAACCTTCAGATTTCACTTTGGTCTCCAGCATTGATCAAATGTCTTGATATCGCAGAGGTTATTATAGGAGATTTGTTCAAATTAGAGCCTTTTTTTTCCCACTACTTTAGAACATATAAATGGCTTATCTTGATATGAAATCAATAAATATTTATTCTCCACTTCTAATTACCTCTGGACTTCATTATAGCAAATTCCTTTTAAAATAGAGAACCTGAAAAATTCTTTAAATGAAATCCTTCAGAGTGCTGGCAAGTAATGGATTAAAAAGATGTCCTGTGAAAAGCCCATTCATGCAGTGAATATTGTACCTGAGTCCATGATCCTGGGTGACTGAAACTGTTTATTAAACTATAAAGAGTGAGTTTCATCATGTGCTAAGTCATAGTTGAATTGAATACATGTAGATTCCAAACTATAACTTTCATGTTAATCTAGTACAATCTGACCAATGAGGCAAAATACTAATTAAAAAAAAAAGATTTTACTTCGACTACAACCCCAATAATATTAGATGATAGCATACTTGAAAGACTGATTTTTTAAAATTATTTTACTTCAAAAAAACCCCACTTTTTTAGGGGAAGTAAAGATTTATGTGATGTTTTATGTATTTTTGTTGAGGTTATGAATTCATTATAACATTTTTAAACTTCTAGGTTCCAGTATAGATATCACAATGAATGCTGTAGTATCAATGCTAAGATTATACATGAAGAAAAAAATTGTGATTTGTTTCTTCTATATTTCTTTGTCCTTGTAGATACCATAATGGAGGGTCATAGTCTGCCTTATGCCCAATAGTTTAGGCATTGATTTTGCTTCTGCCCCATTTTGAAGGACAGGTGAGTTGTGTGATTTGCTGAGAAAGACATTTCTCAACAGATATGAACAGTTGGATAAGTGCACTGTATGGTTGCACAAGGAATGTCAATCACTTTATAGTGGTAGCAAAATCTGTACAAGGGCTTAAAATATCATGAGAGCCTGTGTGATAATGTGAGAATCTTTGCATTTATACATGAAGTATGTTTTTGCTCATGCTTGCTTGGCATTTGCAGTGCACAGATATTACAGTGCACAAGACAATATTGGCCAAAGTTTTGAAAATAAGCAGTAGAAGTTGTAATACTAAATCAAACTAATGCCAAAGTTTTATCTATATTTGATAAATATGTTGGGGTTTTTAATTTATTTCTTACTAAACTACTGTGTTATCCCATCAATAGTAGCAACATGAAAAATGCCTGCACAAGTAGTTTGCAGCAACAGAATTATTGTGTTACCTTTTGTCATCAAAGGGGGACTATGCTGAGTGGTTTAAGCCACTTAAAAAATTAAGGTCACAAATATTAGGGGAAAAGCTATTATTTTTAATATGAATTTGTGAGAAGTGTGACTTAACAGAATTCAATGGCAAGGTCCCCTCTACTACTCAGTCAACATGGAAATGCATACAAAGGCAAAAATCAGATTAGCAATGGATTAAAATAGTTTGTACATGAATTAAAAATTATTTACAGAGTCAGGGAAATCAAGGTGGGATTAGATTGTTGTGATATGGACTAGGGAAAAGGGGGAAGGAAATTCCTCCCATTCAGTCACGAGGTTAAGAGTGGACCCCCTTGCTTTCTAAACTCCTCAAAAGAGAAGTCTAGGTGCGGCTGAATCCACCCCTAGTCCCAGACCTGGTCAACGGTTTATGCCTGAGGTATTAGGGAAGGGATCACAGTGTGTGGAGTTCTGTGCTTTGTGTGAAACTTTGGGACAGCAACAATATTTATGCTTAAGAAATTGGGAAAAGGATCAGAGTGTGTGGAGTTTTGTTCTGGGTGTAAGACTTTGCGATAGCAACAATGTGGGGCAGCAGTGCAAGAGTGTTTTGATATGATAAGGGGCGCTTAACCACCAAACTCACTGCACAATGGCTGAGGTTTGACAGCAATCTCTAAGGCCATAAAGCTCTCCAGGAGTTAAGAGGGGAAGAAATGCACCACCACACCTTTCTATGTTCATAGAATATGCGTAAGTACTATGGAAAAATCTGGAAGCCTGGGAAAGTGGATTTGTCCTTTTGAGTTCCTCAACTATTTGTATTGATTTTATAGAACGCATAAGCCATCTATATTCCTAACTTGGGCACCTTCATGAGAAACATAAAACCTGGCTGAGCTAAGTCTTGGCCTTTATCTTGCTCATACAAGTGCTTCTGTTGCTGCAGCTCCTGTATTGCTGCACAGTACACAAATATGTTTAGAAAAAAGCTTGTGTAGACAGACAGGATAGGAATACAGTTCATCTAAATTTAGGTGTCTATATAAACTAGATGTCTGAACATAAGATTAGATGTCTGAATTTACATTACTGTCATTGTTGATGCAATCAGTACAGTCAGTGAAGATTCATCCTACCTGTTTGATCTATTGAACACCTCTCTGGAAACCAAGAACTATATTTATTAGTTCCCATCATCAATAACAGGAGCTAGGATATCAAATGAATCCCACCTGCAAAACTACAGCCTTCATGTATGAAGTGCTGCAACAACAACGGTAGGAGAGTGTAGAATAGGGCAGTAACAGTGATCAGCATGAGCATATGCTTAGGTTAAGCTGACCACAAAAACTGGCAAATTGACTCAAATAGAAAACCAGAGAACCTTCTTTCATTTGTCTTTTAAATAAGTTAAATGCTGATAATGATGACAATGAGAAAAAAATTAATAGTTATGAGAAGTGAAAAAATATGGGTGTGATTTAATTAAATGGTTTTGATGTTTTACCAGGGTACCAGTATAAGTAACACATAACTAAAGCAGATTCCTTTGACAATCTTTGACAATAAGCACATGCCAAAAATGTGATGAGAACAAGATGAAAGGAAAAGGGTGAGCGGGCAAGAAATAAACAATCAAATTTAGTATATGCAGGATATGATGTATGAAGTTGCTTAGCATATGTAAGAGGAAATGAATTACAACTAGTTGGTGTTAAGTTTCTGGAGGATTATACTGCCTTTATATTCCTTAAGTGCCCAGAGGAAAAGAAAATATTTTGAGCTACCTACAGTGTTCAACCTTGGCTGGCCATCAGGTTCCCACCAAACCATTCTATCACTTCCCCTCCTCAGCTGAACGAGGGGAGAAAATAAGACTGAAAGCTCATGAGTTAAGGAGAGGGAGATCATTCATCAGTTACCATCACTGGCAAAGGAGAGTTGACATGGGGGAAATTACATTTATTTATTCCCAGTTAATTACAGAGTAAGATAATGAGAAGGAAAAACAACTAAGGAGACAATCCTCCACAAACTGCTTCAATGTGGGTCTTTCCCCCAGGCTGCAGTTCTTCAAGAACTGCACCAGCACAGGTGTTTTCCATGGAGTGTAGTCCTTTAGGAAAAGATTGTTCTAACATGGGTCCCCCATGGAGGCACATAATTTATTTAATTGTCCCCTATGATTCACATGGTGGACTGGTTTCAGTGAGGCAGTTATTGAATTTATTTTGGCCAAAACCTAAACCACTGGATGCATTGCAGGGGCTCATGTAATGCAGTCCAATTTCTTTTGAAATCACTTCATAGGACTACAGTGAAACTGGCCTAAATAAATGCCCCTGAAACACAGATGGTAGTTATAATTTTCTCATCTTCATTTGTTTGCTCTGTAAGTCTGTAAAATTGTGTTTCACCAGTTGTTGTTGTAGACATGGTCCTCATGGTCATGACTATAAAGGGCAACTATTAGCAGGGCAATATTTTGGAATCAGATCTTTAGTAACATATTGAAAACAGTTTTTTAGAATACCTTCAATTAATTTCTTGTAGGCAATGTCAGGGATATGAAATGTTTTCCCCACAGAAAATTAAGGAATTCTGGGTAGTGATTCTCTTATTACAGTGTCTCTGTGTTTAAGGAATCCTAGACTATTATTACAATGAGAGATCACATACAAACCTACATGAGAAATTCAGTGACTACAGCAGGTTGCCATAACTATTCATTTCTTACTCTCTGAATGATTAATATCATGCTGCCTTAGTCAACCAAAACAAGAATTGAACTTTAATTCAAACAGTTGCTCAACACTGTTTCCTTCCAGAGAACCATGCAAAAAAGAAATCTTACTTACAGAATTATTAACAGAATCATTGTTTTGTATTATTAACAGAATCATTGTTTTGTGGAACATACGAAAACTTATCATTTGAAATAACAATTTGGGTGAGAAGATCACTTCAATCAATCACTATTTACTTTAATTTATTTCATAATTAGGAAGATTTTCTCTTCTGCATGAAAAATATGAATTGTTAATAGAAGAGACATTCATGAAATCATATGTTTTTAGTGACGCATAAAGCTCAGAAGAAGTTTAAACCTTATAAGCATAACTCAGTTTCTTGATTTCATAGAATACAGTGAGATGAATATAGAGGGGGAGAAATGTACATTATAACACAGAGAAAATCAAACTACAGAAGGTAAGTCACGTCAAATAGTCAGGGTTATGAATACCTCTAGGAGGTAGAAGACTATGTGTAGACTGACTACAGATGCCAGTTCTAAATAACAGATAACCCTATGAATTAAAAAAATTAAAATAACTATTTTCCATTAGCATACTAGTGTTGCATGAGTGGAAAATCTTTGTTAACTAACTAATTTGATTTTGATTGTTGCTTATCACTTTTTGATGTAATAAACAGTAGAAATCAATAAGAAATGTCCAAAAATGTATTAGACTAGTGTATATAAATATTTAGGAGTAAGCAAACAAAAGAATAGTGGAATAACAATAAAAATAGTTCTAAAAAAAATAGAACAAATAACCTCATAAACCTAATTCTTAGGGTTTTTTCGAGCTAGAATGTTGAACAATGACTCAGGATCTATTTAAAAGTGGGAAATAGATTCTGAGCTACAAGTAGAGTTTTAGTTGCTTGGAGCATCTTGGTGCATCTTCTTCACTTAAAAGCAAGCACAAAGACTCCATGTGGAAATGTACTGAAAGCATAATACAGTGACATTCTTATAGAGAAAACAGAAATTAAGTCACTCTTTAGGTGTATAAAAAAGCAATTTTTTTTCAAAAAACCATGCATGAACACACATGTATGCATGCACAGACATGTATGAATGCACCCCTGAAGAAGTTAATTGCATTTTGTATACTTCAGAGGCAGTATACTATAATGCGCCCAATTAGTTGCTTATGACATTACAGAGAAGTTGGTAAAACTAGGAATTAGCAAAGACCCAGAAAAAGTAATTCTAACCTATAAATCATTATTTTTATAACATTTTTTAATTTCAGGGACCTCCCAGTTTTTTATTGTTTCATCTGAGACATTGTCAAGGAACTTTATCCATAGTGGGAAAAATGTTCCGTCTTTTTGAAAAAGATCACTTTGTTTCAGGATAAGTATCTAATCCTAGGTACATTTACATATTACCTATGTAAATTTTCTCATGTATTAATAGTAGATTTATTTAAATGCTAAAGGCAATACAAGTTTTTGCCATGAAAATAGAGACACTATGGAAAAGAATCCTTGGGGTCTTAGTAATATATGTATATATTTTCCATGTTTAATATATACATTTATAAGTTCTCTGGTGTCGCGGTTTAACTCCGGCTAGCAAAATACCACGAAGCTGCTCTGGTGACTTTATTAAACATTATAAATTAAATTTATTTGGGCAGAATTTTGTATATATTTGTAATTTATGTTGACTCAGTGATCCTTTCTTATTTGAACATTCAATGACTTCTGGATATGTTCAGTATTTTTAGATGTTCTATGGTCTATGGTATCAACATGTAAAAACCTATAAAAATAAACCTATACAGTTCAAAAGGATATACCTTGGATTAAAATATATATGTTTAATCTTGATCTCATGTGAAGTACAAACTTTCTTAATGAATATAACTTTAAATGAGTTGCAGTATTTGGATCTTTAGCTGTAGGATATCAAACTGCCTGATGATAATTGGGAGAGTCAGTGAGATGCAGAATGTCACAGAAGTGCTTTCTCATTACTTTGCTCTATCTCTTGCAAACACTGTGTACCTGATCTGCAAGTTGACATCAAATGCAAAAGTAAATTAGATGTGTTATGTTAAATCAGGTATTGTTCTCTTTTTTTTTAATTGTTATCACTCCAAATTGAATTTTGCCAAATTCTTTTGTAATGCATTCTAAGAAGCTGAAACAGTGCAAAGAAATTGTTTCTAAAAGCTAATATAAATTTGAGATTCCTTCAGTTTCAGTTTTAGATGAGGATGCTGGAAAATTTATAAGGCAATCTTTTATTATGTCATATTTTATTTGCTTAATTTGTTTGATACCTCTTTCTGATATGGATGCTGAAAGAAGATATTTTCCAATATGTATAAATGTATAACATCACACTGTTGTGCACTTGTCATAGCAATACCTCTGCTGGCACCAGACAGGAAAACAAACCAGTAAACACATATTCAATTATCACAAATCTTTCAATTTCTAACAATTCTGTAAAAATAATCAAGAAAATGGATTTCATTTTTTGATTGGTGTCAGACAGACAATCTAAAGGACAAATTAATTAATTTATACTGCCTTTATGCACTTGGCATTCAATTCATTACCTGTTTTCACAGACTTATCCCAGTTTTTACTGGGGAACTGAGGAAGAGTGAGCATATCCATCAGCATTAAGTTCAATGCTTCACACTGACTTTGAGATAGGAAATCATCTTCTCATTACTTCCTTCAGATGGTGTGACTTGACTCCAGTTAAACAAATCACTTCAAGTATTTGAGAAGAGATTGCCAGGGTCTCACTTATCACCTTGCACTCATGTGCTTCGGTTTGGACATGAGGATGAAAAGTACATTTAGTGTATTTTCTTGATAAGCCTCCAGAAAACTGGTATTCTTCTCTGAAATGGAAGATGAAAGATAATGACAAATTAATTTCTGTGTATATCCCAACACTGAGTGAGAACAGCCTTGTCTGGTTGCAAATTTTCTTTTGTTTTCCACTGCATGTGATATACTTTTCCTGCAGCAAGGGTCTAAATGTGCAAAGCAAAAAGTCATTTGCTTGTGTTTAACAGTCAAATGACCCAGTCCTTTGCCATTTTTCTTTTCCATTGATTGTGCAGTTTCCTTTGGAGTGATGCAGTATACAGGACTTCTATTAAGGGCTGCTGAATCATCAGGAGTGTACACATTCGTAGATCAGGTGTGAGTAATAGTAAGACAAATTGCCTGGCTTCTCAGTTGGACCTCTGTGACATTGTGCAGGCTATTTTTTTCTCATTTGCTCATAGCTTTACCTTTATTTAATGCTATGCAATAGTCTAACCTAATACTTCCTCAGAAACTTCTCTGTGCCTGTACTTTTTCAACTCCATGCATAAATAAAATCCTAAACCAAACACCAAAGTATACAGTTCTTTCTCTGCATAAAATGTAAAAAAAAAAAAAAAAGAGGAGAGATGGGAAAAATATTACATTAGATTTCCATATTTTGTGAAGAAGCCTCATACCAAGGTCTCCTTGTTCATTATATGGTATAGATTTTGGATTACAATAGTATGCATTTTCTTTTTGGTAATAAGTGAAGTATTCTTATGAGAAATTGCAACTGGGACCTGTATCTGTTAAATCCAAGCTGTTTTGAATCATCCAGATACATTGCGGCTTTACACACAGCAGAGAGAAGGGGGCATGAACTACCAAAAGATGTGGGTCAGATATAAAATATCAATTAAATAAATAGCAGAATTTTGAACTGTGTTTTGAAGAAGTCATGATCCAGAAACTAAATACCTCGTATGACTAGAAAAGGCTTTTAAGCATCTGCTTATGAACATTCCTAAAACTGACACTGTGTAAGAAGATCTTCTTTTCCCAGGCAAGCCTAACTATAAAGTAGAAACTAGGTGACAGAAAGTAGACGACATTCTATTTCCATTTGCCAGTCCATTGTGGTAGGCATTTTAAAAGTGCTCTTAGAACTAGCTGACAATACAAACCTTCACAGCAGAATGCACATGTATTGTAACCAACCTTTTTTTCTTCCACCAGTCAAGTTTTCAAGTGAGGTTATGGTTTATTTCAACTTCTCCCACTGAAAAGAAGAATAAAAGCCTCCTCGTGTGAGAAAGGTAGTGTTAAATCAAAGAACATGAACTCCAAGAGCACTCAGCTGCAAAGGGGTACACCTGGATTTTATAATTAAGCTTCAAAAAAATTGTATACAGTAGAGGTTTAAGCCATTTAATTTGAAAATAAAATAAGATACTAGAATTTAAAAAAAAAAAAAAATCCACTCAATACAAGTGACAGCTGCCAAGATCTGTTTACATATGTGCATTACCTTCATTCAGAAGCAGTGTAGTAATATCACACAGGCTGGTTAAAAAAAAATCACATGGATATCTGTCTTTGGAACAGGAACTGAGGAATCTTTTCTTCTGAGTTTATTTATGTCTTTAGGAGCAGTACCCTAGTTGTACCACAGTGAATAACAAGGAACTCATGCAGTGACTTCCATAACTATTTCATAGTTCATTTGTGTATTGAATTGTAGCCTACCAGAGTTAAACACAAGGAACTAGAGAGGATGGAGAGCAAACAACAAACAAAAAAGAAAGCAGCACCAGGATCTATTTGCTGGTCGATATCTCCTATTTTTCTCCAAGGAGAGCAGTAAGTTTTACTCTCACAGATCTGAAGAAGAAGCAGCCCAGTAAATCCCAAAAGCCTTTATCTAAGAAAGTGACAAGATATATAAGGACTGAATGAGTAAAGCTAGCCACCAGATTTGTCTGGTTGAGTGGATTCTGAAAGAAATGTAAGGAAATTCTGCAACAAAGGCTGAAATTCACATTTTTTTCTGAGAAACTGAGTAACAGGACTGAAAAAATGTTAACAGATGAAGATTAAGATACAAAGAAAGAACTGAAAAAGGGCCTTTAAAAAAGCCAGCTTTTAAAGTATTTCCAAATGAACGAATAATGGTTTTGCTTATTTTAATTAAATTAATAAATAAGATCTTTTTTCTGTTCATTACTTCAATCCTGACATGACAAAACCTCAGTGAAAGGAAAAGATATCAGTCTCAAATAGCCTCTTTTTTTCTTTCCCCCCGTACAGGAGATTATGACTTCAATATCCTTTCTCAACTCTCTATTACTCTCAATGTTACCTATATGCAACCCTAATACAGATAAGTATTTCAGAACGTCTTTATTTTGCGTTATCCTTCCACTGTGCAGTTGGCCAATGGGAAATTAGGCCCAACATGTGTGATGATTTTTTTCAACACCTTAGGTTTGCTGTGTCTTCTTTTTCAGTGTTTAAACTTGCTATTTATACTGTGAATGTAAGTTTATTTGTGCACACATATGTAAAGAAACACTGGTTTAATGACTACAACATTTAAACAACAGAAAGAAATTATATAATTTTATATAATAACCTACCCAATAACACTCTAAACTAACCTAAACAGAAGTCAAAACAAATTCATACTATGCAGACTTTTAAGAAGCAATTTGGATCTGAAGAATAATAAATGTATCTAATTGTGCATTAGGCAAGGGTATTCAAGGAAAAACACTGGAATCATTCAACAAGCAGTGATTATATAGCACAATGAAGAAAATGAAATACAGAGAAGGAATGTGTTTTGACAGGCTAAATGCCCTTTACTCTTTCCTCAAAAACTGTTTTGTTTTTATTTATGGCTTTCCTTAGGGAAAATGTGTCCTTATTGCATATTCCTTTTTTAAATGCCCTGTAAAACGATTATGACACCTGCTGTAGAACAACTTGACTGGTTTATGCCCACACAGATAGAACCGTGGAGCTGTAAATCTAAGAGCTGCCAAACTGTCCACACACTATACCGGAATTGCCTGTGATCCTCTATTATTTGTCTTAAATATTTTATGCTCCTGACACAAATCCAATATTGCTTGCTTGGCTAGATGATGTTTTCAGATTCCAAGGTCATTTGGTGTGACCAGTGTAACATGAACCCTGTAAATAAATTTTTTTCTAGCTCTGTTTCTCGTTATATGTTATTGTATTAAAAATATAACCATGGAAGAAGTCAACTAATGGATGAAGTAGTCAGGCAATCCTGAATTCTGGTTCCTATGAGTAAAGCTGTTGCCTTTTTCTTCTGTCACATGATTGTGTAAGAAAAACTAAAGGTCAACAAGTGACTGTTTAGTCTCCTATATAGGATCCAAAAATATCACCTGCTTTTTATGCCAGTTTTATGTCACTTCAGGTTATGTTTTAATTAAACCCTAACATCTAATCCCCTCCCATTCTAAGTAATAAATAAATAAAATATTTGGACTTAGATGACTCTAGCTATTGGAAAACAGTTTTGCCACACTGATCAAGCCTAAATATGAATCTTGGCCCACTTTTCCATCTGTAAAACAAACTTGAAAACAGAATCACATGGCTGACATTGGAAGGGATGTCTAGAGGTCATCTAGTCCAACCCCCTGCTCGAGCAGGGCCATCTAGGCTCATGTGCACAAGACTATGCCCAAAAGGACTTTGAATATCTCCAAAGTTGAAAACATTTCCACCTACCTGGGCAAATTGTGTCAGGGCTTAGTCATCCTCACAGTAAAAAAAAAGGCTTCCTGATGTTCAGAGGGAAACCCCTGCATTTCTGTTTGTGCTCATTGCCTCTGATCCTGTCACTGGGTACTGCTGAAAAGAGCCTGACACTGTTCTCTTTACACCCTCCTTTCAGGTATTTATATACATTGATGAGATTTCCCCTGAGCTTTCTTTTTTCCAAGCACAACAATCCGAGCTCCCTCAGCCTTTTGTCATGAGAGAGAAGCTCCAGTTCTTTCATCATCCTTATGACCCTTCATAGGACTCTCTGTAGTATGTCCATGTCTCTCTTGTACTGGGAAGCCCAGAATGGGATACAGCAGTTCAGGTTTGGCCTCACCAAGGCATAATAGAGGAGAATGGTCACTTCCCCTGACCTTCTGGCAATACTTTACCTAATGCAGCCCAGGATATCATTAGCTTGCTTTGTGGGAGGGTCACAGTGCTGCCTCCTGTTTAGCTTGCTGTCCACTGGGTCTCCAAGGGTCTTTACTGCTTTCTAGCCATTTGGTCCCCATATACTCATGCACAGGGTTGTTCTTTCCTGGGTGCAGGGCCTTGCGCTTCCCCATGTTGAACTTCATGAGG
Organism: Eurypyga helias; assembly: GCF_000690775.1. Lineage (NCBI taxonomy): Eukaryota > Metazoa > Chordata > Aves > Eurypygiformes > Eurypygidae > Eurypyga > Eurypyga helias. The sequence goes on from NW_010254639.1 coordinate 33,158, forward strand.
TTCCTGTCAGCCCATTTCTCTGGGCTGCTGAGGTCCCTCTGGATGGCAGTACATCCCTCTTATGTATCAGGCACCACTCCCAGTTTTGTGTGGTCAGTAAACTTGCTGAGGGTGCACTTTGGCCTGTCATCCAGCTCATTAATGAAGTTTCAGAACAGGATTGGGCCCACCATTGACCCTTGGGTTACACCACATGTTACTGGCCTCCAACTAGACTTCTTGATGCAGATCACCACCCTCTGAGCCCAGCTGTTCAGCCAGTTTCCAATACACGTCACTTTCTTCTCAACCAACCACATCAGCTTCTCCATGAAGATCTTATGGAGGACGGTGTCAAAAGCCTTATTGAAGTCAAGGTGGAGAGTATGCACTGTTCTCCTCTCATTTACCAAGGTAGTCATTTCATGGTAGAAAGTTCATGGTAAGACAAGGAGTAATGGGTTTAAATTGAAAGCAAGGACCTTTACCTTGGATATCAGGAAGCGGTTTTTCACAGAGAGGGTGGTGAGGCACTGGAACAGTTTGCCCAGAGAAGCTGTGGATGCCCCATCCCTGGAAGTGTTCAAAGCCAGGCTGGATGAGGCTTTGAGCAACCTGGTCTAGTGGAAGGTGTCCCTGCCCATGGCAGGGGAGTTGGAACTAGGTAATCTTTAAGGCCCCTTCCAACCCAAACCATTCTATGATTCTATGATTCTATTTTTTGTTCCACTAATGCAAATAGTTATTAGTTCTCAACTTCGTCTATGTTTTTTTATTTTATTTTATATTTCAGCATTACTTTATTTTTGTATAGAGTAATTTCTGCTTCTGCCAGCCTTGTCTCATAGTGAAATAACTCTGATTAGTGATGTACCCTATGGGTGTATTTATAATGGTAATCACACCTGTGCTGGTTTTAGCCAGGAAAGAGTTAACTTTCTTCACAGTGGCTGGTATGAAGCTAGGTGTCTGGATTTACCCTGAAAAAATACTGATAAGGTGTGTTTTTAAGCTTGTGCTGGGGAGTGCTTACACCAAATTCAAAGTCTGTCTTAGCTTCTGATACTGCAGCTGCATTCCCAATGTTTTCACTACAAGAAGTGTGGGGGGACGAATGAGTATTTCATTCCATAGTGCGTTGTGCTTGGTACTTAAGTGGGGAGTGGGCTCTGGGGACATTACTCTCTCTACTCTCCTTAATGCCTTCACTAACTCCTTTGTTAGCTGCTTTACTAATTCTTTTGCTGGCTCACTCATGAGTGAATTGGTGGGTCAATTGGCTTTCCTGGTCATGGTGTCGCCAGTAGGCTTCTTTTGGACTCTGATGTGATTGCTCTTGAGCGGCAGCTCTCAGGCTCTCTGGGTGTGACTCTCACTACTCTGGACCCAGGATATCAGTTGGCAAGTGGTGAGCAATTATATCATAATGTATCATATGCTTTATTTTCTATT
>NW_010254640.1:0-8299 GCF_000690775.1 Eurypyga helias
TTCTGTGATTCTATGATTCTGAATGTCTTCTTAGGCTTGTGGCTGCTCACATGGACATAAAACCAGTCTCACCTACAGGTGGACCTGGCTTTCCGTGTCCATCCTATCTCACCTGTCTCAGCACATGCAGTGCCTGTCTGGCCTAAGGCAGGACTGGCTTTCCTCTGAGGACCACCCAGCTGGAGGTGTGGTCAGGGACTGCAAGAGGGAGAGCACAGGCAGTGCGGAGTGGGGCAAGCCCTGTAAATCACAGCTCCTGCCTTGACACCGGCTCTGATCCCCAGCCCATCTACCCAAGTCGGGCTTAATGAGTCCCAGAGCAGCCCTGGTGATGGACACTTCCCGCAGCAGTGTGCACAAGGCCTCACAACAGGGAGTTCGCCCTGCGGTATGGAAGGCTAAAAGCAGGCACTGCCCCTGCAGCCCAACTCTTTAATGGCAAATCCACTTCAGGACCAGGAGCTGAAGGTCCCACACCATGGTTCGAGTTCCCACCGCTGCACCAGGGCTAAAACGCAGGTACAGTTGCTATAGCAAAGTGCAATTATAAACTCCCACAATCACACATTGTCAAAAAAAAAAAAAAGGAAGAAAGAAAACCTTGTCAACAGCAAGGGAGTCTGTCTGCAACTCACAAATGTTTATAAGATTGCAGTCTGTAGGCTCATCCTAAACTCAGGGGGACCTGAATCCTTCTCTCTTCCCCTCTCCCTTCATAATGAGGCTTACCTCCTACCTCCAAGGGCTACGCACACTTCTCCACCTTACCTTGTGCCACAAACTTCCCGCCACTTCCACAGACCGGGTGCATGAGAAGAAAAAAATGGGGGAGCTGCCATGCTGTCCTGTGGGTATCTGAGTCCTTCGCATCGCCATGGGGTAGTGAGAGGAAGGGTCTGATAGGGGATATGCCAAATAAATATTCATCTGTCTTTAACTATGAGGCACCTGTTCACTCACAGTATTAAAGCATACATTTCTGTTCCCCTCTGTTGCTAGACTTCTGTGAGCGTTGGCACAGAAATGTGGGATAGAATTTTCACCTTCAAATTGGAGCTATTTTTGTTGTATCAGTGAAAAAGCCCAGATTACAAACAAACAGCTCAGACTACAGAATCGCAATTTCCACTGTCAAATTAAAAAAGATTCAGTCAGACATGACTAAAAGCATTTTCTGTGGGCTTCATGAACATGTTCATAAGGGAGGATGGGTTTTCAGCAAACTGAAAAGGGACACAATTAAGGCAAATGTAATAAAGCCTTGCTGCTTTGGTACTCTATAGCATCCTGAAGGGATTTATCATGTCAATGGGGTAGAGAGCACTGCTTCTCTTGAAGCGTTTCCACAGACAGCCCCAGGAAATCAAGCTGTGACACACATCTGGATAGCTCCGAACACAAATGGCATTGCATTTAAAGATGAGGAGTTGGCAAGAAAAAAGCAGCAGTCCATGAACGGTTACTCATTTCTGCAAATTCTCAGTTCAACAGGAACCATGAGTAGACTGCACAGTTCAAGTCAGGTATGAGGTTTTTTTGGCAGCAAACTTTTTTTTCATACCGCAGACCATCCAGACATAAAACCTTACCTGGAGAACCATCTAAAGGACAGTGAACGAATATTTTACCACTTACAAAACAAGCTGTCAAATCACAAATCTTCAAAAACCATAGAAGGAAATGTGAACACTAATAGCATGGCATGATCCACTGTTTGCACTAAAATAACAGGTGTAGAAGATAAAATACGTTCAGAGAAATCAGAACAGCTTAAAAAATGCATCAGGCTGGAAGTATTTAAGCAGCTGAAAGAGTTATTCATACAAATTAGATGTTGCTTTAGTGTTTATCCCTAAAGGAAGAAAGGTTTCATAACTTTGTGGGAGAAGCTGTATAGCTCTGAGGCTGTAATACACATCTTTTTCGGGCTGTTTTGCAGGAAGAGTTCTAATTGATAGTGGGATGGGACTCTAGCCAGCTTTGTGAGAGACTGATCGAAGCGCTGTAGGTTATACAATATGCAGTTAGATAAGGCTGCTCCTTGCAGGGAGCCAAAGCTCACAGAGTTCTAGGGTCGCTTCAAGTCAAAATTATTTTTACGAGTCAGGTAAATCTGTTTGTTAAAATATTAATATTTTTTCTGCCAAAAGACAGGAGAACCGTATAGTTAGAAGCTGTCTTCTTGTTTGTGAGATATTTTTCCAGGTTTTTTAGGGTTAGAAAGAAATAAAAAGTAATTTATTCTTGGCTACCTTTCTGAGGCCACACACGCATTCTGCCTGTCCAGCTGCCTGCTTGCTTTGTGCTTCTTTCCACCCACAAGCTAATGCAGAGCTTCAAACAAATCAATGCCCCGTTTCCTGGGATGGCAACCAATTTCCAGAGAAACCCCTCTAGCCACATGGACGAGCTTCCAATCCAGCCTTCCCATATTGTGTTGCACCTTGGGCGGTGGCTCGTCTTGTTTCAATTACCACCAAACAAATGAGGTTTTCATTTCTCTTTCATTTTGTTGGAAAGACAGACGATCAGCATGCTCTTCCTCTTCAGTGTGGTCTGGGATTGTCCAGACTTCACACTTGCAGGCACCACCATTCCCGTCCAACAACACAATATGCCTCTTGCATATTCAGGTCAACCAGACCAAGGACAGATGTTTCTCTGGTTTTCCTGCAGTTTTGGACAGGACTGATGAGCCATTATAGGCGAGAATGGCCAATCTGCGATACTGCCGTCTCCTTCCTCTTAACACAGCTTTCTGATTGGAAATTTTCTAATTTGTTTTAATTTGAAACATGGGATTGTGCATGTTCCATCCCAGATTTGAACAGAAATATTTTCATTTCAAACTAAAGAATATACCTACTTTCCATCACTAATTGGGAGATCCATGTGGATTTATTTATTTTTTTCAGATTAACACAGACATAAATTTGATGGCAACTGATGAAAAAATGTTTGTTGTTTTACAAGTATAATATGGTTTTAATGTGCTGGTGTGTTGTTGATGATGTGCAACATATTTTCTCCCATCAAAGTCAGAACATGGAATTTCAGTGGAGTATTTTGCTGTTCACTCATTGAGAAGTAGGAAGAGTGCTGCTCTGTGGGGCATCTGAATTAGTCACAGAATAACAGCGTGGCTGAGGTTGGAAGGGACCTCTTGAGGGCACCTGGCCCTAACCCCCTGCTCAAGTAGGGCCACCCAGAGTTACTTGCCCAGGGTCATGTCTAGGTGGCTTTTGAGTATCTGCAAGGAAAAAGACTCCAAAAGATCTCTGGGCAGCCTGTACAAGTGTTTGATCACCATCACTGTAAAAACTGGGGTTTTTTGTGTTCAAATGTTCTTATGTTTCAGATTGTTCCAGTTCCTCTGGTCCTGGAACTGGGCACCACTGGAAAGAGCCTGGCTCCCTCGTCTTCATTCAGGTATTTGTACACAGGGGAAAGATCCTCCTGAGCCTGCTCTTCCCCAGGTTGAACAATGCCAGTTCTCAACCTCCCCTCATACCTCACAAACCAGCATCCTTAAATGATCCTCAAGGCCATTCCTAGACTCTCTCCAGTATGTTCATGTCTCTCTGGTGCTGGGGAGCCCAGAACTGCACCCAGCACTCCAGCTGTGGCATCACCAGTGCTGAGTAGATGGGAATGATCACCTCCCTCAACCTGCCGCCAACACTCCTCCTAATGCAGGCCAGGTTACTTGTGGCCTTTGCTATGAGGGCACTGGCTGATCATCAGCTTGTTGTCCGCAAGAACCCCCAGGTCCTTTTCTGCAGAGCTGCTTTCTAGCTGATCAGACTCCAGCCTGTACTGGTGCCTGGAGTTGTTCTTCCCCAGGTGAAGGATTTAGCAATTCTCTTTACTGAACTTCATGAGATTATAATCTGCTCATTTCTCCATCCTGTCGAGGTTCCTCTGGATGGCAGCACAACTCTCTGATGCATCAGCCACTCCTCTGAGTTCTGTGTCACCTTCAAATTTTCTGAGGGTGCACTTTGCCCCATCATCCAGATCATTATGTTACGTAGTATTGACCCCAACACTGAGCCCTTGGGTACACCTCTAGAGCCTTGCCCCCAAAAAGGACCTTGTGCCCCCAAAGAGACCCCATTGATCACAACACTCTGGACCTGGTCATTCAGACAGTTTTCAGTCCACCTCACTGTCCACTTACACAACCCATATATCACTGGCTTATTTATGATGGCCTTAGAGGAAACAACATCAAATGCCTTACTAAAGTCAAGGTAAACAACATCCACTGCTCTCCCCTCAGCCACCAAGCTGGTCACCTCACTGCAGAAGGCTGTCAGTCCACTTATAATGTCAAATAATGTATTTTCTGCTATTCTTTTTAGGGGGGAAAGGTATGGAGGCTGCAAAAGCAGCATTTGGTATGACGAGATCCTAATTCACAGTGATTTATTTAAAGTCTTTTCTGTACAATTTGATAGATAGGCACTACAGATTATTATTATTATTATGCTGAAATGTATTGAAATTATTCACTAAATGAGGAGACAGTCAATAAATAAGGAAAGCTCAGGTGACATAGCAGTGGCTCTGTCAGTTTCAATTTTTTAACAAAAAAGGACATTTTCTTATCAACAGTGAAAAATTGCTTTTGTGACATGGGGAAAGAATGATGCTAAAGTAAATTCCTTTCACTGAATGAAAATATGGCATAGGATGAATTTAAAATATTAGACAGCATGATGTGGACATATAATTACTATCATAGCTAGCTATAAACGAACAGTTAGATCATCTGGTCAAGTCCCCTGTGAATGCATGCTGAATTGAATTTTGCATGCATTTTGTATTGGTTTAGGCAGCCGGATCACTTTTGGTAAATGTGATAAACATATTTTTAAATAAAAAAATTCTGCAGTGTCTCAGAAGTCTGGAGAGAGAGAAGTATTGTATCAAGATGCTCAGTGTTGATACTTGACGTTAGTCTCATTTCAGCTTTACAAGAAAAAGCTGTCAAGCTTTAAAGGAGGCCTCACTGCACAAAGAAATCAATGATAAAGAGCACATTGATTTCAATAAATCTGTTTCAGACCCGAAACCATATATTTGCTGGGACAGGCATGCTGCCTCTTTCGGTCTTTTTGTCTTTTAAACATCACGTGCGCTGATGATAGTACAAAAATAAAGCTGTGGATAGTTCTAATCTCAGATAATAATGGCCTCCGATTCGAAAGTAATCTTCAGGGACTAGCAAATTATAACAAACACTCTAACAAACCCCATCGATTTAAAATGACCAAGTATGGGCAAAGCTGTTTCTGTGGTTTATAGTTCTGTTTAATGGAAACGTAGCATTTAAACAAACGCTTGGATTTTGCTGTAAGCAGGTAAGCAGTAAGACTAGAGTATTTTTCAAGAACCGATTTACACAACAGAGGAGCGAGGATCTGTGCCACGGTAGGTCTGCAGGATGCGCCTGGGCGGGTGAGGATGCCGGGAGCCAGCACTGGAGCCGGCGTGCAGGCAATGGTGGGGCCGCAGACACCATTCAGAAAGGTCTTTCCGCAGAGAAAAGGCCACCTGTGTTGTATATTACTATAGTATTTATTACTCCTCTTATGGAAACCGAAATTTAATTGTAAATCTGCACCTCTTTCCTCATCCCCAGAACATGGAGCTCGAGAAGGGCTGGACTCCCTGGGAGTTTGAAGAGCAGCGACCGCTAGGCACTCCGCTCAGTGCGTTAATAAGCAGTGGCAGATGAACTGTTATTAATTAGGTTCATTAAAAGTAAAAAACCCACCACTGCCACACAAATAATATGGAGGGCCCATAAAAGTTTGGATATATGAGGCCAGCCCACACTAGGAAGTAGTGGTATGTGTGGAAATAACGATGCGCACTGGTGTAAATGGCTCTTCAGAGTGATGCTGTAAATACATCCCCTCGTTCATCAGCCTGCGCTCGCCAGCCCTGCGCTCTCCCGAGCCAGCCCCCTGAGGCTCCCATGTTCACAGCACGGTCGGAGATGAATGTCCTCCCTGTCGCAAGGTTTCAACTTTATATCACCTATTACCACAAGTTGTCGTGCCGGGTTACCGTAAATCAGATTAACAGTCTTCAAATGCAGCCTCCGTGAGGGAACCCCAGCAGGGGAATTTCAGAAAGGGGTGCTTAGGGCGGTAGTTTTAGTAAGGAGAGACTCCTCTACAATGTGCTAAAAGCATTAACCACGATATAAGCAAAAACATAAAAAAGCCTCAGAGCTGTTACAGCCTATTAAGTAAATACATAACGAACGTCCCAAAAACGCGGCTTTGGAAATATGAGCAGAAAGTACCGGAGGAGGGTCAGTGTGATATATCTGTGTTTTACCTGCCCCAGAGCACTCTCATTTCCTGGTGAACACAATGACTTGGCACAACTTGAAGCCCAGCAAGTCAGATTTCTCTCGGCAGACATCCTGATCACTCCGATGGATATTTTAGGAACTCGCCATTAGTTCCTTTAATTAATGCCTCCCCGACAGGGACTGGCACGGCCTTTTCCTGCATCAGCGGAACACAATCTGCTCCAGCCATTTTGTCCAGTAAAGCGGGGCTGGAAATTGCCTGAAACCAGTTCCCCTAAAGCCCTGAGTACCCACTTCCATCCATGGCAGAGCACCAACTTCCCCTGGGAGCCTTCCCACTCCTAGCACTCATTTTATAGCCCTTTTCATACATGTTGGTTTCTTCCCAGAGTGTCCCTCGACCTTAGCAGAGGTAAGAAATCTGTTATGTCATGGCTTGCATCATCAGTCCTTTCCATGATAGCCAGCGGGAATGCGCACGACATGATTCAAACCGCTTTCCCACTCACAGCTTCACTCCTCGCCTCGCACCCCTGCTCCAGATGGGAAGCCTGGCCTCACCAATCCCAGCTGGAGCCGTGTACGCACCATGCTGGAGCTCGGCTGGTGGACACCTGTGGATCCGTTGGCCAGGGCAGGGTCCCAGCTCCCTCACCTCATCCTATGTGTTCTGTTTCTATGGATGCTTTGCCAAACAGCAGAAAAATTGAGCCCAGCTATTTAACTGCATTTTGCCTCTGGCTCTTTGAGCCCATCACACCTTGCATATCAATTTGCAAAGCTGTAGAAGTCAGTAACTGTATGTAGCTTGCCCAGTAAAAGAAATAAATAAAAAAACCCAGGGGACCAGGAAATTTGCTGGCCACACAACTCTCTGCAATCGCAGGATGTTCTCGCTGAGCCGATCGAAGCAGAACTTATCGCAGAGAATTATCTCGTGTGCCGAAGCAAAATTTCCTCGTTGGAACTTCAACCTTTGCCACTGACGGCTGGCACCCCGCACCCCACTCTGAGGATACCCCATGGGTATCCTTTGAACTCTGAAGACTACGCGTGGCGGATTTCAGCAACAATTTGCATCGCGGGCAAACTTCAGGCAGAGGTGCCAGCGGGTGCTGCCAGCCAAGGGACGCTGCGGCCCTTCCCATCACAGCCTTGTGCCGCCGTGTTTGGGATGGAGCACGCATGAGAAGGGAGACGGCCTTCCCCGCTGCCCGCCGGGCAGAGGGATTTGCTGAGCGCTAAGCGCTGCGTAGCTGGCTGGCTTTCTAAATGTGACGATCCTGGCTGCCTCCCACGAGGGATAAGTCAGGCTGGTTGTGGCTTACGGACCTGAGCCGGGTCAGGTATAATCTTGGCGTTAATGACTTAGGCATGACACCCGAAGCGGCTGGCCTGGGAACACGCTTCCCGTGGTGCAGTAGGACATCTCACAGCCGCTTCGCTTGAGACGTGCCAGCCCTGGGTGGTTCTGCTTCTCCCTCGCTGTGCCTTTCTCCAGATTTCGTCATTTCTTTGTGGGTTTCCCCATCACCTCCAGACGTGGCTGAGGACAAATCCTGGCACAGTTGTATTCCCCGAGCTGCAACCGCACTTCTCCAGGGGTTAAGGGTGGTCGCTCCCAAATCCAAGAAGGGCATTCCAACTGCCTGGAAACTGTCTTTTCACACCAGTGCAGCTGTACTCTCGCTTCTGTCCCCACACCTCCTCTTACTCTGCCTTTCTCTGTGTCTGGAGCGCACTCGTGCAAGGGTTACCTATAATTTAAACTAAAAAAAGCAGGACGCGGCTACGGGCCGTTCGGGAGAGGAGACCGCAGGGCGGGGGGCCCCCGGCCCCCCCAGCCGATAACGGCGCGAAATGACGGCACAGAGCGACGGCACGGAACCGCTTTTAGTTATTTTCAGGGGGAAAAAAAAAGAAGGGAGCGTGGGGGTGACAAGAGACGCTGATGCCCCGCACCTGCTC
>NW_010254641.1:0-23185 GCF_000690775.1 Eurypyga helias
CTTTCCTGAATGAATCCAGCACAGGAGCCCAGCACCAGACACAACACTCCAGATGTGTCTCACCAGGACTGAGTAGAGGGGAAGGATCACCTCCCTCGACCTGCTGGCAATGCTATGCCTAATGCAGCTCAGGACACCTTTAACCCTCTTCACAGCAAGTGCACGTTGCTGTGTCGTGTTTAAGTTGGTCGTCACCTGGAACCCCGTGTACTGCAAAGGTGATTTCTGTGGTGATTTCCACCATGATTTCTACATGCACCAGTGCATGGGGTTGTTTTTCCCCAGGTGCAGGAATTTGTGCTTTCTTTTGTGGAGCAACTGATCCCAGCTTTTAGCAATAAGCCTGTTAAGTGATTTTCAAATAAAGAAACTCAGCAAGAGGCAAAGTGAAATGCCAAAATATAGAAATAAATGGGACATCATCGAGGACATCCCTATTGGAGAACTGCTTAATGGAAGAGTGAGGACCGTGGAGGAAAAAACGCTATTTCCCTGTCCCTGTCCTGCCTGGGTCCTGTTCAGTCTGTTCGGTTATGGCTGCAACCAGACCACACACCCATAATAAATGACACGAGGTTTGCTACGTGCCAAGAGACTCGAACATTGCACAAGTTGTTGAGCACCCTTTCACTGCATGCTGGGATTTGCAGGGGGAGGGCTGCTGCCAGGCAAGCAGCCAGCACGCTGAACCCTGCCTGCGGAGTGCAGATCATGTGTGCGGGAGGCATGGGCGGGTGGACAGAAAACAGGGAGACCCATGCTTGCTGTCATGGCTATTTCTGCTCATAGGAGTTCTCCTTGGAGCTGATCCTGTAGGAGTTGTGGCAATACAACTTTTCCTCGCAGAAAAGACATTGCTTTTCCAATTAAACTCTTTCACAAGTAGTTGTCAGTTTAAGAAATTAGCATTTATTGAAAGCATTCTTAATGGGAGAAAAATTGAAGCAAGTCTGAACTTTTAGTTCTTATTGATTTTGTGCTGACAGATTAGATGAGTTTATATTACATTTTATTGTGCTGTGTATGAGTAATACTGATATTACAGTAATCTGGGCTACCAACATTTTGCTCAATCTTGTTTATGTCCTGCATCTTCTGGGACTGGAATTCTCATTTCAGTCCAAGCCACACTACTTCCAATTAGTCTCAGTACATCCAGCAGGAAATGGGAGAGGAAGGAAAAAGAGCACAGAGCCAGGCATAAATATAGAATGTTCAGTTTTCTTTAACTGTGAACTTTACACAATAAATGCTGTCTTCTGAGTCTGCTTTCTTTTATATTGGACACACATACTGTCAGCAAGAGGAACACTTGAGAGAGTTTTCCACAGGGAATTCCTCTGTTTTTATTAAGATGAAAAGAAATTAATTTATAACTATGCTTAATTGGCTGCTACCTTGACTTAACCTTTTGAGAAGAGTGAGGGTTGCTCCTGCTTTCCAATAGTAGGGCATGCTCTGAGACCCTGCCAGCATGTGCTGGCAGTGTACCCCTACGCTGTTTTTCAGTGTACCCCTAGAGGTACACTGAAAAATGAGGGTAACCGTTTCTCAGTGTCAGGCTATTCTGTGAAGAATTTGAAAGCTGAAGACTAATGAGACTTTGGGAGAAAATATTCTGTGTCTTCATTCATAGGTCTGAAGATCTAAAAGGACCTAAATCTCTTGCTGAGTCAGCAGATGTGGCCCAGTTGGTAAGACAGTGGGCCCAAGGGTAGTCTGAGAGACATGAAGCAATTATCACTTGATCAGTTACTGCCCAGTCTAATGAATTAATTTCCTCTTTGGCTTTCCATGTATGTTGTACCTCCTGGTCTCCTTCAGAGATGTTTCCCCAGAACTCCCTGACTTTGGACAGCTGCTCTACATGTCCTCCCAGAAAAGTTCTTAGCCATGCCCATGGTCCAAGTTTTCTGCAGCATGCCCCTTTCTGGTAAGTGTCTTCCCTGACAGCCATGTAGGCTGAAACTCCCTTCATATGTCCCCTTTTGCTCCTGATGATGCAGGGATGGAAGGAAGCAGGCTGCTCCCACCCACAACTCCCAGGAGAAGGGTCCAAGATGCAGCAGACTGAGAACTCTGAAGGTATAGATCAGACAAGGAGAACTGCAGCAGTTAAAGATGTCTCTGGTGACAGTTTAAATGACCCAGAGAGTCACATCTCTAGAGGCAATTGAAATGTCTGTCACAAGTGAAAACATCTAAGTCATAAGACGTCTTTTACATCAAACTCTTGATCTCTGCTTCCTGCATGGAAAAGTTAGCACTGTTTCAAACCACCACAGAAGCTGCATTAGCAGAAAGTGGTCTGCACCAGTGGAGGCTGGGAACATTAGGAAAAAAAAGCAGCAGCAGTGGGGCTTGTGCAGAACACTAAGCTGATAAAGAATGATGGAAAATCAAAGAGTAAGTGGGGGTAGGGAGGGAGGAAGACAGCGAACCAGGACAAGAAAGAAAAGGCAGGCTGAGAGAAAATGAGAGGAGACAGAGAAAACAGAAACTGGGGCAGGAGAGAGGGGTAGGGAAATGAAATGGGAAAAGAGTTTGAAGGAAGCAGTGTGAAACATCATTGCATAAAAAGGAGATGGAGAAAGGAGCAGAACACAGTGGGCCAGATTGAAAATCAAACAGGACTTTCGGAACAGCAAACGTATCTGTACAAATAAGATGTAAGTGGCAATGGGTATGGACCCTCCTGTCTGTCCAAGCTGAATTTGCATAAAGATATGCCCTCCCCAGGAACAGTCCATCAGCAGGTAGATAGATGGGAGAAAATCATTAAGTGAGCTTCTCATTCTACAGGAGAGACTGTGCCTACCCTGGGAACCAAGCAATCACTGCTTGAAACCATATGTTGTAGCCTCATATTTCTAAGGAGAAACGAGGATATGACAGGGAGGAAGAGTAAGAAATTGAAGTTCCCTCTGCCCGCAGCAGGAACTCACAGACAGCTTTTCCCCTGGGCCCTTAGTTTCCTTCCAGCTCTTACACCCAGCTGGGGTCATAGTGGCAGCAGGATGAATAAAGTTGATTGACACCCATTGCTAGTCTGTGTCAGGGATGGTTTGAAGTCTTGCAGCTGGGGGGTGGATTATTTCAGGGTGAGCATCTGTGCTAGCTTCAGTGGTTTGAGTGTTAGTGAGGCTCTGTCCTCCCTATAACATACTATAACATGTCCCTTATTCTCTTGCACACACATTTGCCATCTTCTTGCCCTCTCCTCTCCACAGCCCTGGTTGGCAAGGTGAAGTAAAGACTTCTTTCTCCGCTTTTGCTGGAATTTCTTCCACCCTACCATATCAGATAAAGACGTTACATCCCAAGCTTGTTCATCTCTACATAACAAATCTCACACATGTCAGCCGAGCATGCCAACCTCCCATCTCCGTTTCCTGGTGTCTTTATGGTCCTTGTCCCTTTGAAAATTGCAGCCAGGTATGAGGACTAAGTCATGACTGGTTCCCTTCAAGATGGATCCCAAAGCTAGGCAGATCTGTCTATCCTCTTTCCTGTGCTGCCCAGGTCTGTAAACTGGGACAGGGCACATCACAGGGGCAGAAGTTAAGAAACAGTCTCCACTGCTAATTAATTGATTAATACTGACGATCAACAAGAAGTAGGGCAGTAATGGCTACCTGCTGCTTAATTCAAAGAATGTCTCTCATAGCAATTCTTTCTAAGGTGATCTAAAAACATAGTCTTTTCCATGCAGAGTTCATTCCCTCCAAGCCAAGGCTGCAGCAGCAGCAAGAGACACGCACACATTAAGGACACAACCAGTACTGCATCATTTCCCAGCAAAAAATGATTCCTCGACTCTATTATCCTCTTTCATATTGCATTGCTGTAGCCCAGAAATGTACCTGGCTGACTGTCCATCCACAGATATCACCTATGTCCTATAGAAAAAATGTCAACCTGTCATTTCAGGCTAGTTGAGGAATCAGAAGTTGGATGATTGCTGTAAGTAGCAAAGAGCACTGCCCAAATCACCACCTGCAAACAAGGCTGAGCAGGAGCTGTACCCGGGGAGGCACTGGGCTTCTCTCAGTCCTGGCACGGGAAATGGTAGTTGCAAAAACACGTTGCAGAGCAGTACAGCCTTTGTTCCCAAAGACTACTAAAAGATAGGACAACGTAGTACAGCTATGAAGAAGGAGGTAATTAAGGGAAGAAGGGTGGGGCAAAAGTGGATTGATGTTTTCCAAGTCACTGCCCCTGATCTGTTCAAACAGCAAAGCAGAACTGCCTACCTGCATGAACACCTTGGGCAGAAGTTTCAGTTCTTTGGAGCTCCTTTCTTATTTGCTGAATCTAGTTGCAGACACTGACAACTTCCCAGACTTATTTTTTCACAATCCATTTTATTTTTTCAGGCTAATGGGTGCATCTGGAATAAATGTATTTAGTGCTGTACTTAATATAATAATTGAACATTCTACTAACTATTACTATCTTTTTTTTTTCCTGTGAAGGGATTGACATATAGAACAGTTTGAGATTTAAATTTACAATCAATTTAGATTCAGGTGCTTCAAGATGAAAACTCTGAAGGAACTACAAAGATATGTCTCAATTACATTGCAGATTCTGTTCTACCATCTCTCTGCAACTGAAGTTATGAGTAATGTTTACACAGGGAGTGGGATTTGTAGCCTCCTGGACATACAATGACAATAGAAAATAAATTAAATTACATTTCCAATTCTTTGTCTTGCTGCCAGCTCAAACCCGCTGGGTAGAAGGAACCAGTAAGTCCAACTTGCTGTTGCCCACACCACTAGGGCCCTTTTCTAGGTGAGGACACTGAAGAACATGTCAGATTTATAGTGCTTTGGGAATGCACACATTAGATTTTTCATTACCCAGGCCCCAAATGTGTTGTAATTGGCTTCAGAAATGATGTGCAACAAATCCTAATGCTTGGTAATTAGTTAATTAACACTTCTGTTTATAATACTTTGCAGTGCCTCCTCTCTGTGTTGTTGCAATGGAGATCCAGGTTTTGTGTTGGACTGTTGAGGCATTGGTAGCCCTAAAAAGTTAGGGAAGGAAAGAGTAATGTCTCACACTGAAGCCAAAAGATAGTAGTCAGGGGAGGTCAGAAAAAGTCGTGCAACTTCCTTCTGTGCTGTGGACTGTACAGGTGGCATGGCAAAGGCTAAGGTGTTTCTTATTTTGGGAAGGCATGTGGGTAGACAGTGTTAGAAACATCCAGGTATAAGAGGAATGTCTGGTTGTTTTGATCTGCTAGTGTTAATACTGACTATCAAAGTAAATTTGTACATATGTATCTCTCATTTTTTTCCTCCACCAATTTATTTTTAATAATTTCCATACAGAAAATCTCCGTGCATTGCTGTAGACTGTGAAGGGTCTCAGTCATGAGATTTTAATGGCTTAGGGTTTGAACAGGGGGCTTGTCCATGGATACCTCATTCAGGAAAGCAACCAATCCCCCATCACTGAATGTATACAAAGTCTTGCTAATCAGCTTTGGACTCTAGTTGCAGAACTATTAGGACATTTAACTTGGGCAACAGATAATGGTCCTAGACACTGTAAATCATTGTCCTTGTATACATTTTCAGGACTTGAATGAAAGCATCTGGATTCATCATGTCTCACACTTGAGAGGGAAGGAAGGAAGGAAGGAAGGAAGGAAGGAAGGAAGGAAGGAAGGAAGGAAGGAAGGAAGGAAGGAAGGAGGAAGCAAGGAAGCAAGGAAGCAAGGAAGCAAGGAAGCAAGGAAGCAAGGGAGCAAGGAAGCAAGGAAGGAAGGAAGGAAGGGACTTGTCAGACTTACGCTGTGAATTCCTAGTGAGTCCACAGGGCACTGTGCACTGCCTAGGCTCATGAATACCTTACTGGCTCACAGGCACTGGTTGCATGTCCACAATGCAGGTCTGTGTCCTCTCAGCAAGGCTCAGGTGTACTGTAAGGCCTGAAAGTACAGGCCTTGGATTCCTCCCAAGGACATGCTGAACCACAAGTGAACAAACAATAATGTTTACATGGCACCAGGCTTCCCAAATGGGGTGAGGATCACACAAGTCATTCTCTGTCTGTTCTTTCTGTAAGGGTTAGGCGTAGCCACTACCACAGAACAAAACCATAGCGATCACTGGTAATCTTTGGGTGAAGAAAGCATGGCTTTGCTATGGGCTGAGTCCTTTCCCTGTCTTGAATAGTTCTCACCATCATCATTGCAACAGTCAGGAATCCCTTTGGGGATCAGACATGAAAAGAGCACAATTAGCCAACAAGGAAATCCCTTACAAAAATAGTAGCTTAGTTATCGGTCAAATTAAAACAACAAAAAAATAAAGACAATGAAACGTGAAGGTTACATTCAACATTGTTTCCCCAGAAACTGATTCCACAAAGGTTTTGAGTATCCTGTGCTACTAAATCACTTCTTACTTGTAACCTTCTTCTATGCCTATAGCACGCATTTGCCAAATTTAGACTAAAAGGTGGCTTATATCTTATAAGAAGTTATGACAGGGCAGGCAAAAATTTAATTTTGGAACTTACAGCATTGGTTGGTTTAAAAAACACCAGAAGATAAATAGATGATACATGCCTACCACTACACATGGATCACTGCAACCCAGCTTTGGGAAAGGGTCTCACTGCTTTCATCTCATTGCCTGCAGCCCCGTTTCTTTGAATGCTGCACAGCCTCTATGTGCAAGAAGAACCATCCTCAGTGATAAAACAGCAAGATTTTTACTTTCCAGAAACCTACTTTATGTCTGCCAATGGTGGTATTTCACTAGTGAACCTTTTGTTTAAATTTGTTTGGAAATTAAAGAAATCGACAGCTTCCTGTGCTACCAGACACATCTTTCAAAGAAGGAAGGGAAGGGAAGGGAAGGGAAGGGAAGGGAAGGGAAGGGAAGGGAAGGGAAGGGAAGGGGACGAAAAGAAATATTAGGGTATATTAGGGACGTAATCTCTTCAAATAAAGATGAGAGACCTTATTGACATAATGTGAAGGACATGCCCTTTCTTGCCACCCTGTGTGTAGTCCCTCCATCTCCTTTGCTGCCCATTCAACATTACATTAATTTTTAGAAGATCCATATGGCAACAGTCAAGTATTCTCCTTCAGTATCAAATGCTGCTTCTCCTTCGGTGCTTGAGGAATATAGATTGAAATTGCTTGCCCTGTGTGACTGAGATCACCTAAATGTTATCTGCCATTTCAGTGTGAAGCAGGCTGTAAAGACACCCTTCAAGCATATCAATGTCAACCGACAGGTGAAGAGGGAAGAACATGTGGCTTCCATAAAAAACTTTCCTTCCATTCCTTGTAGTACAGCTTTGTGATATGTTTAGAGGTGAGCCGGAGATGAGCCAGAAAGGTCCTGAGAGGATCCACCTAAGGCGAGAGAGGAGACTCCTGAGGAAGGTTTGAGTAATCTGGACCATGGGCTGGTAACAAGACAGTTGTTCAGCCTTGTCTTCAGCATACTGAACGTGCATTAACAAAGGCAAAAGCTCACAAGGGCATGAGCTAGATCCAGTGGTCATGGTGTTCAGCAATATCTTGACCTGTTCAGAAAAAACCTAAGCCACCTCCAACACCTTGTGGAAAGAGAGGAGGGGAAGAGGCTAAAATGGATCTTGATTTAGTATAGAAGTTGAATGTTGAAAAAGCAAACCCTGAGGGTTTAGTCAAGCCCAAAGCATAAGTTTTTTCTGATGGTTGTCAAATCCTGGTCCTTTCTTCACATCCACAGCAGCAAAAGAATTGCCAAGGGCTGTCATCTGCACCCCAAATCACATCAGTAGGCATCGCTTGCAGCACGTGCCTCCAGCACCTGAACCAAGCAGATCTGTGGGGAGGTGACGTTTAATCTCTGTCTAATGAGCCGTAACAGCAGAGTGCTCCATTTTTTTGAGCCGTAATCCAATTTCCACATAGAGAATAATCCACTCCGCCTTCAGACAGGAACTTTATCCATCAAGGGAGAGAGAGAGAAGGAGATTATTGCCTTCTTGAATGAACCAACCTATTGCTCCCTAAATAAGCCCTTGTCCATGTATTGCTCTAGTTGCTGTCTGCAAACAGAGAATGACTCCCTCACTGCTTTTGTCCTTCAATGCATGTCTATATTCACCTCCCCTGTGATGCCACTGTCACCTATTTCCCAGCTACCCTTTTAAACCTATTGTCAGGAAAGGAGCTTGATCACAAACCCCTAAAATAAATTCTGGTTCCTTACTCAAAAGAATTCAGGAAGTTACTTCATCCAGTTTTGCTCAACACTATTAGCACAAGTTTGTTTATGTATCGGCCAAGAGCCTCTGGGACATCCTGGACATGTGAACTTAGAGATGAAGTCAGTCCGTGCTCACAACTTCAAAGGTTATTTTATCTTCTAGGGTTGTGTTGTGCACCTGCTGTTTTCATGGTGCAGACTGTGACAAAAACAGATTGCTGTGTGTCCTGAAGCTTATCTACTGCAGTTGTATTGAATTTGTACTGGGCAGCAATCAACTAATTACAATACATCACATGCATTCTTATTTATATACCCTCCCTTTGCATAACAGGATATGTCACTAGGATGTGGAGAATGATCCAGGATCTTCTCCTTCAAAAAATGATGATTTACAACTTTCAAGAATCATCTCCAAGAGGATTAATACGTAATAGTATAGTGATTAAGACAAGGGACTGTACTGCAGATAATTATCTTCTTGGCAACAAACATGGACATATTCCTGGGGTCTATTTTAGGATGTCAGAGAGAACTACACCTGGGCCAGTTCAGGAATGCTTCTAGTGGTCTGTATGTATACCATGATTTACAAACCTATCATATTCCTTCTCCTTTGTATATGACAACATGAGTGCAAGAAACAAGTCACTGAACTTTGATTCAAAGAGAACATAATACAAATTAAAATTTGTTTGGGGAGCTTTTGTGTGAAAGTCTGTCACACAGTTGTTCTGATTCTTGCACGAAGATTCAACTGTGTCCCTGGGAACTGAAGTCCACTGTGCTATTTTCAAACAGTTTATGTCTTTTGAAAGAAAGGAAGTACTCATAAACTTGATTTGGACTCTGTTGGTACCTATTATGAAATTTGGTAATATTTAAATAAGCAAAAAGTTATAGATAAGATGACTGGAGATATACTGAATTATGAACAGATGCACAGAGGTGTGAGCTACACGTACATGTACACGTATGTATACCTATAGGTATTTCTTTTCCACAATGCTCATTACTTCAGTATCAAAGCATGAATTTAATTAACACCAATTTCCTTGTATTATGGGTCAGACTGAGATAAAAAGCCCTTGAGAAGGAAATGGGGAAGACTGGAGATTTAAATGGTAGGGCCTGGAGCACCTTTCATACGAGGAAGGGCTGAGAGAGCTGGGTCGGTTCAGCTTGGAGAAGAGGAGGCTGAGGGGGGATCTTATCACTGCTTATCAATATCTAAAGGGGGGGTGTCAGGAAGATGGGGCCAGGCTCTTCTCAGTGGTGTCCAGTGACAGGACTAGGGGCAATGGCCATAAACTAGAAAACAGAAGGTTCAACCTGAACATGAGGAAACCCTTCTTCACTGTGCGGGTGAGAGAGCACTGGAACAGGCTGCCCAGAGAGGTGGGGCTCTCCTTCTCTGGAGACTTTCCAAAGCTGCCTGGACTTGTTCCTGTGTGACCTACTCTAGGTGATCCTGCTCTGGCAAGGGGGTTGGACTAGATGATCTTTGGAGGTCCCTTCCAACCCCCTCCACTCTGTGAATCTGTGTAAGTAAGTGACTTGCTGGAGGACATGGACAGTGTCAGTAGAAATCACCTACTTCACAAACCATGCAAAAAGGAGGATCATCTTGATCACAAAGCTAATGTAGTTTGCATTTCATATTTGTAAAATTATACTCTGTTTGGGGTAACTTAACCCCATCCTTATCCAGTGCCAGTAAGTATGAGCAGAGTAGCAGACCAGCCTAAATTACAATGAGAAAGTTCCTCCTCAGTTCATGTGGGTGTTTTTCCACATAGGAACCTGGTCCATGCAGAGGCAGTTAGACACAAAGCAGTGGTGGAAGCAACCCTGGCAAGATTGCAAGTGGATGAATAGATTTAATTGAACAACATTTTGCTTTGTAAAGATCACACGGATGGAGAGGCCTATTTTTAAAAAAAACTAAAGGTCATGCACTACTTAGTCAGAAGTGAAATTTGTCCATCCTGCTAACTCTAAAAATAAACTGTTAAGAATCTAATAAAATTTGACTTAGGACTGGAGACATTTTGGTTATTTTGAAATGCTTATGCATGAACCATGTGGGATATGTGTAGATAACCAAGGAAACGGGGAATTTACACAGTGATTAAAAAAAAGGACAAGAGTACTGTAAGTCTACAAATTAGAAACTACATTGCTACCCCAAGTCCATCTGTGAATGAGGACAATGATTTCATTGCTCTCAATTTAAGACATCTCAGCACCAGAATAACAAAGTCTGTAACTCAGAACAGTGGGTACATATGATCAAATCACTGAAACTGGTAAGGATTACAGGGCCTCATCCTTTGACTTCAGAGGGCTTAGGAAACACCCTTGTTAGCTTATATATGATTTTTTTTTCTCTAATGAAACTCTGGCAGATAAGATTTTGGATAACAAATGTACTCAGTCTTCCACCCCCAAAGGAGAATATACATCCGGATATCTACATCAGTTTTAATTAGTCTTAAGAAGAAAGGCGTGCCCTTCTGAAAAAAATGACTCAGGAGAACTGGTTTCTCTGTAATGGTTAATGACCATGAGAGAACTCAGAGGTCACAAAATTAAAGTAGCTCTTTTTTTCTGAGAAAAATATTAAAAAAGGTGCTGCAGCTTGCAACTGTCATTTTAGCCATACATGCATGGAATGACCTTACAGATGTCTCCATTTCACATGCCCACACATCTTGCTTGCCTCCTTCCGAGTCCCAGGCCAGTTGCCAAAAGCATAAAAGGCACAGGATTTGGTGAGAGATTTGCTTGAGCCAGCAGTGCATGCGTCATGTAAGTGCCACCTACCTCCTTCGAGGTCCCATAGGTGATGGAAGAGTAGGAGATCTGAAAAAACTCTCACTGTCATAAAATACCAAGCAGTCATCACAAGAGGAACAATGCTTCCTTGAAGGCGGTATTTGGAGAAGACCACCTTCGACAGAGAAGCATTAGAGATAACATCAGAACAAATTTCCATCTTAAGGGACACATATTGTTCCCAGTTGTTTGACAAAAGAATAGCTTAATGCAAAACTAAATACTTTAAAGCCTTTTAATACACCATCAGGAAATGAGGTCTCATCCTACAATAAGCCAAGTAAATGCTAAACCATTTTCATCCCTGGCAAACTCCAATGAAAGCTGAGGGTCTCAATTGCCTTGAGAAACACAGTGTTCATGAGGGAAGTCACCAGTGTGAAGATAATGTGCTCATTATGGGGACTTTTGTCATCAAATAATGTAATTTTGATTCTCAGATACAGAAGACTTTCTCCTACATAAGCAGGATTTATCCTCAACATGATTTGAAACCCAGGAAACAAATGGCAATGAGATAAACCAGGAAATACTGTCTTTCAGTGGGGCTTACACACATCACTGTAGGGAGAAGGGTGATATTTTGAGTGATATAAAACTGCCTACAGACCTCCAATGTACTCTTTTTTCACTGCATTATATTTTGTCTTGAATTGTACGAATCAAGGAGTCACTTTGTCATGCATGAAAGCAGAGTGGTACAAATCAGACTGTTTCAGGAGTAGGTGTGATGTGAAACAATGTTTGAGATTTGAGTAATAGAAAGGTGGCATCCCAAAACACTTGAAAATACTTACAAACTATCGAAAGACAAAATTATACATGGGAAGGTCAAACCATCATCACAGTTTTGCTATATAGCAGCAAAACTCACTGGAAGCCTTTCTGTGCAGACCTTCAGTTCACAGAGCCCAGACTGATTCACTGAAAAGATCGGGGATTTGAGAAGAAACCTACAGTAGCCTAAAGCAGGGCTTTGAGCTCAGTGGGTCTTCTCTACATTCCTGTGACCCTGAACACACAAAGTTCACTTTCACCACAGCTCGTCTTTGCTGTGAACCTGAGAAGAACATCAGTCTGGTGGAGAACAAAAGATTGGAGGGCTTCCAGGTTCAGAAATCATGGTTTTAATCCGGGGTAGATCCAAACACACCAAAAGCAAACCCAAAGAAATTACAGCCAAGAGGCAATTCTGATCATCTGTTGCCTACAGTTATCAGCTCCTCAGGATCATAACACCACTCCTTGCATGTAATGTAACAACACTAGTTGTCATCTGCCAAATAATTAGCACAAACGGGATTTATGTGTTTTGCTGGGTTATGGGGACCTGTATTTTGTGATAAGGATTAGGTCCTTCGGGGAGATCTCAGACTTCTAAACTAACAAATTCATAACTGAATTTAAGTTTATTCAAGGTTGGAGGTTCCTTTTATGAAGGAATCCCCCTGAAATGGGGCTGTGGTCAGTCCACCACATGTTGTCTCTGCCTCTCCTTCCTCCTCAGGGGGAGGATTCCTCACACTCTGCCCCTGCTCCAGCATGGGATCCCTCCACAGGCTTCTCCAACGTGAGTCCTTCCCATGGGCCAAAGTTCTTCAGGAACTGCTCCAGCGTGAGGTCCCTCCCATGGGATGCCATTCTTCAGGAGCAGGCTGCTCCAGCCTGGGTCCCCCCGAAGTCACAAGTCCTGCCAGCAAACCTGCTCCAGCCTGGGTTCCTCTCTCCATGGGGCCACCGCTCCTCACAGGAGCCTGCTCCAGCGTGGGCTGCCCATGGGGTAACAGCCTCCTTTGGGTTTATCCCCCTGCTCTGGCATGTGATCCTCCCTGGGCTGCAGGTCAGTGTCTGCTTCCTCGTGAGCCTCCATGATTGCAGGGTCACAGCTGCCCTCGCCATGGTCTGCATCATGGTCTGCCAGGAAATCTCTGCGCTTGGAGCACCTCCTCCCCCTCATTCTCCACTGGCCTGCATGTCTGCAGAGTCATTTTTCACATATTCTTACTCCACTCTCTCACTGCAGTTGCACTTGTGCAGTTTTTTTCCACCTTCTTAAACATGTTATCACAGAGGTTTTACCACTGTTGCTGATGGACTCATCCTTGGCCAGCAGTGGGTCCGTTTTGGAACCAGCTGGCATTTGCTCTTTTGGACACAGGGGAAGCTTCTGGCAGGTTCTCACAGAAACCACCTCTGTAGCGTCCCCCACACCAAAGCTTTGCCATGCAAACCCAATACACATGGAGCATCATACATTAGGTGAATGGGAAAAGGTGATGATGCTGTACTTCCTGTCCTTGCAAAATGCATTTATGAAATGCACTTTTCTAATGGTTCTGAAATATTGCCAAATAATTGGTTGAGAAAAGGTTTAAAGAAGGGAACACCAAGAGTGGTGTTCTTCCAGGGTATGTTAGAAATTAAAAGGAAAGGGAGACACAGGACTGTCCTGGGAGAAGGATACTGCCTGGGGACTTTGGACATCTGAGTCCAGTTAAAGAATATTTGGAAATCTTCATCGTATGGAAATGATCTGTGGTTTCTGCATCATGGAATAAGCCTTCAGGGGGCCACTGGACAGGATAAGGCCAGAATCCCAGACCCATGCTACCATGTGCTACCACACACTCTTTGTACCACACACCCTTTATCCCATACTGCACAACTATCCCAACTGCTCTGAGGGACTGTAGTCTGTCCGTCTTCCTCATTTGGGATATTTAATCCAGGCATTGATGTTTCTTTCATCTTCTCCCTTTAGGCCAAGGGAAAGCACTAGTACACTTGCTGAATTCATCACTGTGTGCAAATAATATTTATATGACAGCAAATCTATATAACTTTCCTGTGTCCATTTGCTCTGTTGTTCAGCTAGCAAGAAAAGGAAGCCTGTCAGGCCCTTGCCAAAGGGCACAGTAGTTGCTTCTTTCTCATGGTCCACCATGGAACCTTTGCACTGCATGAAGCCAGACACCAGAGCAGCAGTTTCCTTGGGATCCTATTTTTGCCCCCAGGATGAAAAAAAAAAAAAACCCTAAAAGCTGGATTTCAACATGTGTTTTGGGGGTGGGTTTTTTTGTTTGTTTGTTTGAGTTGTTGTGGGGTTTTTGGTGGGTTTTTTTTTTGGTAGTTCATCTGTAACATTTTTGCAGTCAACCTGGTCCCCCTCTATATTCCTTGTCTTCCATATTCCATAAGCACGTATAAGCCAGGAAAGGTAAAGGAATAGAAGATAAAGCCCAAGCACAGCTATTGGCATATATAAAGGAAGGGGAGAGGATCTTGGTCTATCTGTGCCTTGCAACTGTGAGATGATAACAAAACACTACTGTGAAGGCAGGCTTTGAGCAACCTAATGGAGTGTTTGTAGGGGGCTGGAAATAAAAGTAGTCTTGGAAAAGCAGTTTAAGACTCTCTGATAGGTCTAGATTGGAAATTGGACTAGTGGATCTCAAAATAGACACTGAAGACACTTCTGTTCCTAGAAGAGTCACATATTCCTAGAAGATTTCCTAATTTTCCTGGTTGTTGGTCACCTCGGTCTTTGCATACTATAATGTGGACTTTAGGGGGATAAGGTTGTTAGTGTACAGTTGTAAACTGAGTATATCCAGGAAAGAATAAAGTTGATGCAGTCTATAGAACTGATTTTTGCTAGAAAATGTTCATTTGATATATCCACAGAAATGTATCTGTTGCAGCAATCTTTCATTAAACTGTAAACTTGCATGGTACTTTTGACGTTGGAAACCATAGGAGGTCCCAGGACTCTCTACTGTGCTAGTAGGTACTAAAGCCTTTAATCAAGCATCAGTTCCCGAGTAGTCCCAAATTCTTAAAAACTTTGTCTTGAATTCTGTTATCATTCCCAAGTCTATTGTAAAGGTTTGGAACCCTTGAGGCCCCCAGGTTGATAAGGGGTTTTCATAACTTCTATGCTCTCTGAGGTGGATGGAGGAATCTGGAGAATAAGAGACAAGATTCCAAGGAGCTCAGGAAAAAAGCCCAAAGCAATAGATGTCCTTGTATAAGAGACATTCATTGTCCTGTTGTCTGACTTCAGTCTGAGCCCCCTGGGAACACAAAAGCTCAACATCCCAAGGAGCCTGTGGGGATGAACTGCCCAAGGGTCACAAATGAACCTGACTGAAATTCATACGGTGGTCAGATCTAAGTGGCTGACCACTGAATAGCTTCTCTTTCGAGCACACCACCTGGAAGAGCTTTTGAAATTAAAGTTCAATAATATCACAGCAGTTGGAAATTCAGTTTCAGCCAGCAGTATTTTTGACCTGACTTACATGCATTTTACTTTGTTCAGATAGTAATTCCTGACATTGTGACGGGGGAGTAATCAGCAGCAAAATCCAATTAGGCTAGAGTAGATTAACCTGAGTATTATCCTGAAAATTATATTTATTATGTAGAATAAAATTGCTGAACCCTTATACTGGGTTGGTAAATCAATCCTGTGCATATATTGGAGATATCAAAAGAAGCATGGACAGCAGGTTGAGGGAAAGGATTCACCCCGTCTATGCCATTCTGATGAGATCCCACCAGGAGTAATGCGTCCAGCTGTAGAACCCTCAACATAAGAAGGATATCGACCAGTTGGAGTGAGTCCAGAAAAGGCCATGAGGATGGGCAGAGGGCTGGAGCACCTCTCCTATGATGAAAGGCTGAGAGAATTGGGCTTGTTCAGCCTGGAGAAGAGAAGGCTCCGGGGAGATCTCATTGCACCCTTCCAGTACCTGAAGGGCCTACAAGGAAGCTGGGGGGGGAAGTTTTACAAGGGCCTGTAGTGACAGGACAAGGGGTGACAGGTTTAAACTGAAAGTGGGGAGGTTTAGATTAGATATCAGGAAGAAGTTCTTCACAGAGAGGGTGGTGAAGCACTGGAACAGGTTGCCCAGAGATGGTGTGGATGCCCCATCCCTGGAAGTGTTCAAGGCCAGGCTGGATGAGGCTTTGAGCAGCCTCGTCTAGTGAAGGGTATCCCTGCCTATGTCAGTGGGGTTGGAACGAGATGATCTCCAAGGTCCCTTCCAACCAAAACTAGTCTATGATTCTCTTCAATGAAAACACCTTAAAGAGTCTATTCTCATCAAAATTTAGTTATCATGTATCTACAAATTTTCTAGCACTGCCTCTATGGGAGAAGGTGCTGGTTGTGTAGAGAAAAGCAACAGATGTGACCCAGCATGATGTTTATCCCTTATTCCACTCCTTACTATCTTGCCCACATCTCACAGCTCAGCAAAAGGGTCCCACTTGGAAGGGATGAAGCAGAAATTTACTGATGGCCAAATATGTTCTTATGCAATGAAGAGGACTCAGAGACACCTTTTTAAAGACAGGTTTTTTTATTGTAAGATTAGTATATAGATCCTCAAAAAAAGTTGTCTTAAATATCATTCAAGCTAGTGTAAAAATGATCCTCAGTAAACCCAAATGTTAACTTTGGCTTGTTGCAACATATGAGGGGATAGTGTAGTGTCTAAATGCCAAAATAATTTTCAACAAAAAAACACTGCAGTCCCCAAACCTCAGCTGTTCTCACAGTACCCTCGTTACTCCTGAGTTTCCCGTTCCGCTCATTTTCATGAATGATTTTGTCCCTTCACCTCACAGCAGCCACACATGCAAGAAGGATGGGAGGAAGCACATTTGCAACAGAGGTTGCACAGCACTGTAAAGGTGGACATGAAAGCTGTTATCATTCAAGACTAAATGAAAGTCCAGAGGTTAACTAGAATTGAACAGTCAAGCCCTTCCCTAAAGCCATTATGCTTGATGTAAAAATTTTAAAAATGTGTAAGCATGATTTTTAATTTTTTGTCCCAGTTCAGAATAAAGTACTTCAGCTTGGATTTACCATTACGGTGACCCTTGAGCTATGGAGAACCACTGTGCAGGGTCACCCCATCCACTCCCTCCTCATAACAGTTACATGACAAGAAGCTCGTCTCCACACACAAAAATGAGCCCAGAGGCACGTGGTCCGTACGGGAACTCCAGTATCCCAGTCAGAGACACGAACCCCTGCCCCAACACCTGCCAGGGCTGTCCAAGAGGAGTTTTGGCTCCGTGGGCTGGGTGTAGCACCTACCTTATGGGGCAACATAAGCAGCTCTCTGGGTATCCTCAATGACCAATAAGGTTCTCTGCCTAGGTATGGAACAGTGTGGGATGCAGGGGAGGAGCAGAGGGCTCATTAAGGGATATTTAGGGAAATAACAAAAGGCAGGGAAAGGAAAGCATTAGTAAGGACTGGGGAGGAGCAAGCATACAAAAATAGAGGGATAAGGGGATAAAGTGCTGATATATGTGCAGTAGCAGCTGTACCTGTCAGCCATGAACCCATCTGATCTATGGGTTTCATAGCCTTCCTTTCTCCTCCATCTGCATCCTAGGAAGCTCCTGTCTTCATAAAGAAAAGTGTGTAATTACTCCTCAAATCTAGCCAACACTTTACTCCTTCCCTCCTTCCTGCCTTCTCAAACCTAATCTGTGATCAAATCCACCCACCAAAGTCAGATGTCTTTCCAGGGATGAACTTTCACACAACATTGGAAGCAATTTTCTAGTTATGTGGTTGGTGAGAATAAAAAATTAATGCGGCTTGTTCCATGTAGAAGCATCAGTCATTGTGTGTACACCAGATTCACAGGGTCATAGAAATTAGAGATTGGAAAGCCCAGGGGAGAAAGCTGCTCCAGCTAAGGAGCTGTGCAAAATTGTTCTCTGCATTGCATTAAAGCGAGAGCTTTGGGCATTCCAGCTGTCCTTGTCTTATCACCTTCTTCCTGAAACATAGGGCATTGTTTTTCCCAGAGAAAGCAGATTATTAATTTTAATGAGCAAGCAAGTTCTGTTGAGGAAGAAGCTCAAATTAAAATATTATTATTACATAATTAAACATGGGCCTTTCACAGTGACATTTGAAGACTCATGCCCTTAGTTTTGGCTAAAACCTGCACTGAGATGACTTAGGATCCATCAACATGCCTGTCTGAGGATCTGACCCAGGTTAGAAATATTTGATTCAGTTCTTAGGCTATTATATACTCTTTCATTACGGATCTAATCTTAATGCCAATCAAATGGTATTGGAAAAGCTCCAAATGGCTATGGCTGAGTAGGACTGCACCCCATTCAGACCATGTGCTTAAGGCCAGTGTCTGCTCTCAGGTATAAATCCAGCAAAGCGTCACTGAAATCAATTCAGATGTATCTGATTTATAGAGAAGACATTGGCAGAAGCAATCGACTCTCTGCAAGAATCTGTCTGTGGCCTCAACTCAGCCCAGAGCTCCTGGAATACCCACATCAGGCCTTAAAATCAATGGCAAACAGGACCTGTTGTCTAGTTATCTTCTGACTCTCATTTGAGTTCTTTTTTGTTTAATTTTCTAACAAAACAGCCATTGGATGCATTGTGGTGGAACATCATGAAGAGACAGAGAAGTGTCATACTTGCCACAAAATTATTGGCATATGTTTGCCTAGCCCTGTGCAAGTTGCCAGTAGCAGGAAGAAGACATCCTCCTTCACTTTGTCTTCCCAGCTGAGGGTCAGCCAAAACACCCCGGTATTTCTGCATGAAACCCAAGACTTGCCTTTTGGCATGACTCTGATATTCCCACCGTCCCGCACCCTCATCCTGTCTCTGCAGAGATACTGGTGGTGACCTCAGTTTTTCTCTCTGTTGCATGATGCCTCCTCCACACTTCCCAGCACGGGGTGTGACTTTGCTGCTCACCTTGCTCTTGTCCTGGATTCACTCCCCGCCTTCATGGAATTAAAAGTTCAACAAAGGGGCAGCCCCATGCAAGGATTTAGAGGGTTCCTAAGCTGCTGCTGCAGCAAATCTTTTACTCCTACTCCAAGCAATGGAATGCTGGACATGAGAAGAAATCCACAAGGAGCAAGAAACAAAGGTATTCGTTAGCAGTGACTTGCTGATGATGTGGTTTCTCTGTCAAAACCTGTGACCTGAATTACCACTGCCTGTGCCTCCAGAGGGATTATTGGAAAATGGATAGCTTTGCAGGGAAAAGAAATCAGACTGGTGGGCAGAGCATTTGTTAAAATAAAAGGAAAAAAATACTTCATTATATTGCATATAAGCAAAGAGAACATGATCAGAACATCCTTAATGATGGATCAGGCTGCAGAGTGCAGCTGGTCCAGGTGAGGTCAGGGATGCTGCAAACTGTCTTCATGCCCTCTTCAGCTAAAGTCTCCAAAAATGCATTTCCCAACCTGCAGTTATTTGGATGCTGCTCTAGTCTTCAATAAGCTGAAAAGGCACAGGGAGGTCATGAACATAGCCGTGGATTTCAACAAGCAGCCTGCACTTGGCACTCCAGTTTGGCAGGGTGGACCCATCAAAACGTTTAAACTGAATAAGTCATTGTAATGCTGGCACTTCAGCATTCCCAATGTTTGTCCTTCACAGCATCTTGCTGAAGAAGTTATAAACCCTGTCTTTCCTCAAGGCAAACGGGAGGAAAATAATCTACTCCCTCTGCCTCCCGGCTACTTTCCTTCAAGAACACCACAAAGACACCCCAAAACCTACATAATCAATATACTAAGGATATCAGCATGGCTTTAGGAAAATCCCCAGGCAGAGAATCATTCCCTCTTCTAATCCAGGTGAAGGTGGTTGTGGATGTGGCCAGGAGAGTCAGTGGTTGGAGCATCTCAAATGTCCTGTTGCCTGAAGAGGATTTTGCAGGCAGGTGAGTGCATTGCAAAACAGTTTTTGGACCACTCTGCAGAAGCATTGATATCAAACTGCTCCACTTTATTTACCATGGGCATCATGGCACAGCATGTGCTTGCCTGTCCACTACATCTTTCAGGCGCTTCTGTGTATTTCACACCCTCTCTCTGCAGTATCATGAAGGGAGCTGAGGTCTGACGGCAAATAATGGTTTTGAAAACTGAGACTGAGAGGGAAAATCTCATCGTACTCACCTGAATATTGCTAACTGGATTGGTCATGAGCTTGTCTCAAACACATGACCCAGGGCTGCCACACAATGCATCTCTTCAAAATCTTGCTATAGTGCCACTTGACAAAGCCCAAAGGGCAAAGTTCAAGGTACACTTCCTATGCAATAAAAGAAAATAGCAAAATTAAACAAATAAATTATTAATACTGGCCTTTATACACTCCTACTCATAAATCATCATTCTTTATCTCCAAAGCATTCTTTATAAAACAACATTCTTTTTCTCTCTTTTAAATATGCATAGATAAAAAGGTCTTTTCAGATCACTTTTTCTCTGAGTGGAGTCATTACATCTCAAAGGTTTCACTGTTCCTACACTGTAATATTTCTGTCATTGCACTTCTGTAAATTGGATGCTGATAGGACTCAGTGACTTTATTAAGCTGCAAATCTTCCCTGATGATGTTACCCTTTACACAGATAACAGGCTGTGTTTTCTTTGTTTCTCTTTGTAGGCACCCTTGTTGACTCTTCGAATATTGTGGCTTTCAGAAGAGGATTATTTGAGGGGTAGAACCCCCACATTTTTCTTTCAGCGTGTTTTGGCATATTTCAACATTCTGCCCTGCAGACAAAATGATGGGTATCACCATGACGGGTATTTCCTCTACAATTTTTGGGTTTGATGGCAGTTTATTTCGACCAAAGCTTTGTCTGTAATGGGGCATTAACTTAGATCTCATGAACCTATCTTCCCTTGTCCTTTAAGACAAATCCCCTTTCTTGACTGAGTGCTGCTGTGATGGGAATCGATAAATTTGATCCTTCATATATTATTGCTTTCCTGGTAAATACTATGTACACTTCCCATGATGATCTAGTGCTCTCTTGCAAACCTCAGCTCAAAATCCTGCTATGAACTGCATCCTGCATTACCAAGTTATACCAACTTAGTAAATGTGCTGAAGACACATGGTAGTTTTCAATACTTCGGTTGGTAATGACAGTAATGCAGCTCCTGTGCCCTGCTGAGACCTGGGATAATCTCCAGTATAAACCACTGGTGACATTTTCAACAGCATTCAAAGACCACATTTTAAAGGCTTTAAACCTTTCTAAGCACTAAATTGATTGCTCCTATAAGCTACATGCTTAAAAACCTATAAAAGTCTTTAAGTGACCTTGGAATTTATGTCCTAACTCCAGAAATGAAAGGCACTGACATGCCCAAATATCAGTGAAAGCCAGTGTGCTTTAAATTAAGGAGCCAATTTAATACCTTGACCTAGGACCCAGGAAAGAGAGTCACATGAATTCCCATTGCCTCCCCAGTGCACAGAATCACAGAATGATTTGAGTTGGAAGGGACTTTCAAGATCATCTAGTGCAACCCTCACCACAGAGAGGGACATCTTTCACTAGATCAGGTTCCTCAAAGCCCAATTCGACCAGAATTTGAACACTTTCAATGAGGAGACATTCATAACTGCTGTGGGCAACCTGTTCCAGTGTTTCATCACACTCCTTGTCAAATTTTCTTCCTTACATCCAATCTAAACTTACCCTCTTTCAGTTTAAAACCATTAACCCTTGTCCTGCTGCTACAGTCCCTGGTAAAAAGTCTCTTTACGTCTTCCTTCTAAGCACCTTTTATATACTGCAAGGCTGCAATCAGGTCCCCCTAGACACTTCTCTTCACAATTTCTGGGGGGTGTTCCACCCCTCTGATCATTTTCGTGGTCCTCTTCTGGACCTGCACCAACAGGTCCATGTTGGCTGCAGAGCTGGAGACAGTACTGCAGGTGGGGTCTCACAAGAGCAGAGGGGGAGAATCACCTCCCACGACCTGCTGGCCACACTTCTCCTGATACAGCCCAGGATACAGCTGGCTTTCTGGGCTGCCAACGCACACTGCCGGCTCATGTCCAATTTTTTATCTGCCAGTACCCCCATGTCCTTCTCCTCAGGGCTGTTCTCAGTCACTTCCTCTCCAGCCTCTTCTGATGATTGAGGATTGCCCAGACCTTGGCGCAGGACCTTGCAGTTAGCCTTGTTGAAACTCATGAGGTTCACATTGGCTCACACCTCAAACCTGTCAAGGTGCCCCTGGACAGCATCCCTTCTCTCTAAAGTCTCAACTGCACCACTCAGCTTGGTGCCATCAGCAAACTTGCTGAGGGTGACTGTCTGCCATTGAAGAAGATACTAAATAGTATTAGTCCCAGTACTGATCCTTGAGGTTTCCATTTGGACATTGAGCCATTGACTGTAACTCTTTGGATGTGGCCATACAGACAATTCCTTATCCCTCTAACAGTCCATCTATCAAATCCATATCTCTTCAATTTAGAGGTAAGAATGTTGTGGAAGACCATATCAAAGGCCTTACAGAAGTCCAGATAGATGACATCTGTAGCTCTTTCTATGTCCACTGATACAGTCACTCCATCGTAGAAGGCCACTACATTAGTCAGGTATGAATTTTCTTTAGTGAAGCCATGTTGGCTGTCTCTAATCACCTCTCTGTCCTCCATGTGCCTTAACATAACTTCTGGGAGGATCTGTTCCATGATCTTTTTTGGCATGGGGGTGAGGCTGACCAATAATTCCCAGGGTCCTTCTTATTGCCCTTTTAAAAATGGGTGTGATACACCCTTTTTCCACTCACTGGAGACTTCACCTGACTGCCAGGACTTTTAAAATATGATGGAGAATGGGTTAGCAACTGTATCTGCAAAGTTCCTCAGGTCTCTGGGATGAAATTTGTTGGGTCCTGTGGGCTTCTGTGTGTTCGGGTTCCTCAGTGATTTCAAATATGATCTCTTATGATTGGAGGGACTTTATTTCCCCAGTCTCTCTGGAGGTTCAGGGGCTTGAGAGATGTGGGAAGAGAGATTACCATAGAAAGCTGAGAAGAAAAAGAATTGTTGAGTACCTCAACTTTCACCATGTCATTTTTCAACAGTTTTCCTGTATTACTTACTGCGGTAGGGCGTTCCTTTACTTTAATCTTCATTTTCTGGCAAACCTGTAGAAGCCTTTATTGCTGTTCTACACATCTTTTAACAAATTCATCTCCAACTGTGCTTTTCTGATATCCTCTGGGAGCAGCATCCTTATATTCATATCTGGGCAGCATTCCTATATTCA
>NW_010254641.1:23299-47081 GCF_000690775.1 Eurypyga helias
TAGACAAGTGTGCTCAAAGCCTCACCCAGCCTGGCCTTGAAGGCGGCCAGGGATGGGGCATCCACTCTACCAGTGGATACCCCATCCCTGGGTATCAGGGGTAACAAGTGTCCCAGCCTAACATCTGTACCAAACACTCCATCATCACTCATCCTCTACTTTGTCTTTCCTCATTATAATCTATTGGCTTTATATATGGAAAATATTTGAGCCAAATCCCATCCACAAACACAGAATAATTGAAGTGCCAGTGCACTAGATAGGAAGCTGAGGCAGAAAGATTAATTTTCTCTTCCAGAAATCGGTTTATTTGCCAAAATATATAACTTCATTTAAAATCTGGCAAAATTCCAGCTGACCAAATATATATGTAAGTATTTAAATGTATATATTTAATATCTAAAATAATTTACTCTATGAAAGTCACCCTTTGTCTAATAAACCATAACTTAGGGTGCTCTGCAGGCTGTAGGATAACTAAGTTAAATTCATATCCTCTAAAATAACCCTCCAACCATAAATTTACAGAGCTGTATATTCACATGTTTATAGAATCATAGAATCATGGAATGGTTAGGGTTGGAAGGGACCTTAAAGATCATCTAGTTCCAACCCCCCTGCCATGGGCAGGGACACCTTCCACTAGACCAGGTTGCTCAGAGCCACATCCAGCCTGGCCTTGAAGACATCCAGGGATGGGGCATCCACAACATCTCTGGGCAACCTGTTCCAGTGCCTCACCACCCTCTCTGTTTAGCTGAAGTTGTTCCAATCTGTATAAAACATTTACATTTTTAATAGCACAGCATCAAGAACCCAGATGGCTTACTTTCCAGGTGAGTCTCTGTGTATCTGACACTTGATCCCTCTCTTGCTTCTCCTTCTCCTGGTTTTCAAGCTCAGGGAATAATTACTTAATCAGTGCAAAAGACAATATTATTAAGAAAATTAGCAAGACAAAAACAGATTGAGGATACATCTACAGTGTTCTGGGAGCTGTGATCCAAGAAGCAGGTGAAACCCAAAACATTACTTAAATTGGCTTTTATATTGTGCCTGTCTGTAGATTGTCACACTTACATTAGGGTGCAGGCTATGGGCTACTCCATAGAATACGGGGTCAAGACTCTGCAATGGACTCCATGGGCCCCTTTTCTGCTCATCACTGGTCACTGGCCATGCTGCTGGAAAGGAAGGCAGTGGATTGGGAGTCTCTCCCAGAAGGACACACTGAGGGGTTACATAGGTGCAGATGCTAGCCCCAGTTATTCTGACAGCTCCTTGCAACCCACATTCATGCTTTCACTCGCTCACTGCAGATACAAGGCAAACTGAGATCCAAACACCGGCTATGGCTATGCCGAATGTGTCCCCTGAGATAAAAACACCCACAAAATAAGGCAATTTGGCTTGACTTGTTGGGAACTGACAGTTTGGTATCAGCTAAACCTGACATGTCCACAGATGCCATTGTTAGGCAAAAATGGTTAATATGTTTCTCCATTTATCTGGTGAGATAAGAAATGAGGTAGTTAGACTGTAAAATATATAAATAGCTGCAATGTTAATGATAATTCTCTCCTTACCCAAAAGTATCTTGGAAGGCAGGTCAATATTTGGACAGTCCCTCCTGTGAACCCCCAAAAGTAGTGTTAATATGTTATCCTCTTTCTCAGTTGTATGAGAATAAGGAGAACAGAGACACAAGGAACCTCTTCACAAAATGCACACTGAGTTTTGAACTCCACGATGGGGTTATGTCCTGGTAAATCGCTACAGCTCATCCACTGTAAACATGTTCTTAAATCCTTTACCAACTTGGTTAATTAACTTCATACTAAATGAGAAAGGGAGAAAAATTAAGGAGAAGAAAATAAAGTGTTCATGAAAGGCAGCTACCAGAACATTCTGGAGACACGGGACAAACCCCTCTGCACCACGTGAATCACCCACACTTACCTGTTGCCAAAGGCAAGAGGCTGTTTTCCAGATTATTTAGCTGTGCTGTGAGGAGGAATGGTGATGACATTTTAGTGACATAACAAATACTGTTAAATGAAGAAGACACAAAACTGGGAGAAAGTAAAATAAATCAAAAAGAGATGGAAAAGCGACAAAGCTATTTTCTTATGAATTAGGTAGAGTCCCTTGTGTCTATGTGCTGACAGATGTATCCATGACCACGCCTGATATTTTTTTAGAAGGAGAGAATTTAAGATGATAATTGCTAAAACTCATAGTGAGCAATATTTGAAGCAAGATATTAAACCCCAGGCAACACCAACCAAGAATTATAGTATAAAAGACTCTCAACATGGTTAACAATTTCTTTCATGCTTACAGATCATACTTATGTTCTGGAGAGGCGGACCTGTGCCAAACACATCAAGTTCAACAAGGCCAAGTCCAAGGTTCTGCACCTGGGTTGGGGCAATCCCAAGCACAAGTACAGGCTGGGTGGAGAGTGGATAGAGAGCAGCCCTGAGGAGAAGGACTTGGGGGTACTGGTGGATGAAAAGCTGAACATGAGCCGGCAGTGTGCGCTGGCAGCCCAGAAAGCCACACGTATCCTGGGCTGTATCAGAGCAGGTCGAGGGAGGGGATTCTGCCCCTGTACTCTGCTCTTGGGAGACCCCACCTGGAATACTGCATCCAGCTGTGGAGCCCTCTACATCAGAAGGATACAGACTGGTTGGAGCGAGTCCAGAGGAGGCCATGAAGATGCTCAGAGGGCTGGAGCACCTCTCCTATGATGAAAGGCTGAGAGAGTTGAGCTTGTCCAGCCTGGAGAAGAGAAGGCTCCGGGGAGACCTTATTGCAGCCTTCCAGTACCTGAAGGGGCTACAAGGAAGCTGGGGGGGACTTTTTACAAGGGCCTGTAGTGACAGGACAAGGGGTAATGGGTTTAAATTGAAAGTGGGAAGGTTTAGATTGGACGTCAGGAAGAAGTTCTTCACGGAGAGGGTGGTGAGGCATTGGAACAGGTTGCCCAGAGGAGGGATGCCCCATCCTTGGAATTGTTCAAGGCTAGGCTGGATGAGGCTTGAGCAACCTGGTCTAATGGAAGAGGCATTGAAATTTGATGGTCTTTAAAGTCCCTTACAACCTAAACCATTCTATGATTATGTAGAAATTGCCCCAAACAATATTACTTTAAGGTCCTTCTATGAAGAAACTTTTTTTTTTCCTTGCTTTGTGGAAACCAGTCTATATCTTTGGGACTGGGCGGAGAGGGGGGGTAACTAACACATTCCTATAAAATGGGCATGAAGAGATAGATTGGCTCTTCATATAAACATTCACTGTGTCAGCATACACAACAGTACATGATCAAATAACCTGGCTGTTGAGTAGGTAGAATGTGCAAAGTTGGGTTGAGACCTTGCTCCCTCTTATCATAATTAGTCAATTATTTATACGTGCTGAATTGCCCTGGACTCTATCCCCAGAAGCCTGGTGATGAGGTGTGGTGTTTGTTCTGTGTGGAAGATATGTATCCATTGTTAATTCACTGTAAATGATCTCACTAGAGATACGTAAATTAGATGAGGTGAATCATTCCTCTGCCCAGCCCTATCCCAATCTGTACTGTTTCCAAAATGAGGGTAATTTCCACAGCTTCAGCTTCACCTGGGACAGCGCCTAGGGACTGCTGGGTTCCTAATGCCAATTCTTCTATTCATCATCACCATCTTCCTTTTTAAGGCTTTTCTTGTCTTCCTTCTGACACCAAAGTTCCTGGATTAGACAGACTCTCCTTTTTATAACAGTTCTGCAAACCTCTGAGTAAAGGGGATGTCAATGTGTTGCCAGACACCGATGTGCTTTGGCTGTTACAGTGGCCAACAAGCCTTGCGCTTGCCTGCTGCCCTCCCAGCAAGGCTGTCTTGAAGCCAGATCAGATGAACCAGAATTTCATACCTGTATCTATCCCTGGTGAGTATGTTTGTTTCATTTTTTAAAGAAATCAGGGTGTAATTTGGCAACAGCATCAAAATGGGGATTCCAACCCTTCTTAACTATCTTCTTTTCTTTGTAAAGGACAATTCATCCCATCTCTATCAACATGTACAAGATTCTAAGCAAACCTCAGCAGTGAGGAGGGGAACACCAAAACCTGCTAAATTCTTCTGTCAAAGTCACATTTTCTTAAAATCTGCCTACTACTGTAGAGGCTTTTCCATACTTTGGGTTGGTCCTATATGGCTCAGTGGAGTGCTGTGCAGTACCCAAGCCATACCTGAACACACTAGCTCAGATATTGAAAGCCGGCTATCCATGATAATGAAGTCTTTCAACCAGGCAATTAGCCCTCCTGAAAAGCAGGATAAACCAAACAGGAAAGCCTGTCTGTCTCATTCAGGACTGTTGCAGTTTCTTTATGTGTTATTGCACTGCTATGCATAGATACCCTTTGACTTACAAGCTTCATTTATTTGGATGAAATTAATGCAACAGCATGCAGTTACTATGGTGATGTGGGCTACCTAACTATCTTAGGATACATCCATACTCATGTGTGAGCTGGGTCTTGCAGTGCCTGAAATTTGCTGGCTCCTGACTACAACCAGACTGTAAACCAACATGTAAGAGTGGCTGGATGATCAGGGAAAGTGAATATAGCTTAAACAGAGACATTTGCTCCTCAGTAGCTATGGACTTGTCTGGGTCTCTGTACCTATAGGGGATAAGCACAAGTGAGCTGTGATCTCTGTGAGGAAAGCAGTGACACAAGCCATGTTTCCCAGCCTCGTTGCTCAGGCACCAGCGTATACTGCTTTCATTTTGCCAGGCTCCTGCCTTAAACACAGGAGATCAGGGTACTTCTGAGTTATTCTCTTGACTGCAGAAGGCAAGACTTCAGAGTAGATGGAATTCACCTTGCAAAAAGATCCTCAAAGTTTCTGAAATAAGTTGGATGCTGAACACCCTCTATCTCCAGGGTTTCATGGGATTTAACAGATACACAGTACTTACATTGGTCTTCTGCATAAAGGGCTTAGTTTGTAATTACCATAAGCAAGTAGAGAACTTCCAACAGCTTTAATGATTTATCTGTGGCTAGGAAAAGAGTGAACTTAATCAAACCCATGATTTGCTGTGAGTTACCCACTCAGATGTTGATGGTGTCTGGCTTTACCCTGCTGCTTGCTCATAATCTCTGGAGCCTCAGATACCTGAACATTGCCATAGCAATTTTTTCTCGCTCAACCTTTTCTTCAGAAATAAATCTTTATGTCCACTGATGGTTCAGTCAGCAGATTTTCTTGCCTGGTGCAGCTCACCACAGCACACAAAGTTGTGCTGTGCCTAGTATGAAAAAGTACGTGGTTGCTCTGAGGGACTATAACAAGGACAATCTCTTTGCCAGGGTGGCACAGAGATATTTACTCTGTTCAGAGATTTGAGAACATCTGTAGAGCTTTCCACATATAGGAATGTGTCACTTCACATCAGGCTTTTTGCAGAAGCACCCTGTCATTGCCCACATTGCTCTGTCTGCAGCTGTGTGGTCCCCAGAGGAGTAAAGAGAAGTGGGGCCCATTGTATGGTTGCTGTTGAAAAAAAAAACACCACCCAAAACAAACAAACAAACAAACCACAAAAAACATAAGCATAAATCTGGGTAATGGTGGTGGTGATGGGGAGATATTGAGTCTCCCCAGCAGATCTGCTTCTGAATTACCAGTGGCTTGGACCACTAGTGTCAGATCAATACAGACTGCCAGTCTGGAAACATATTTATGGGTAGATTTTGAAAAGTGTCTTTAGATGTAGAAATCTTGCAAAAATTAGGAAAAAGGCAAAAGGACATAAGAGAGGCTAGGGGGATAAATCAAAATTGGATGCCTAAGCAATTGGGGATTTTAGAACTCCCAGTTCCTTTGTGCATTTGCAGGTATTAAGTAATTTTGAAAACCACAGCTGGGATATATGGATGTCTCTGAGGATTTAATCTATGGAGGGCTTTATCTTTGGATGTTCTTCCAATTCCCAATGAGTCTGAAGTGCTTCTGGTGTTTTCTGACAACCAGTGCAGAAAGTGGAGGGAGTTGTGAGCTGCAGAGATGGTTCTCAGTGGAGACCCATGAGGGTGACAAATGCTCATCCACGGTTCCAGGGAGAAAAAGGAATGAGTGCTCAGGCTGTTGCAAAGATGTTTCCTAGAGATGGGACAGTTGATAAAGTGGTAAGCCTGAGAAGAGGAGAGGCTTCAACACATCAGTTCTCTAGCAACATCAAACCAAAAACTTTAGGAGAAAATAGCAGGTTGTTTTAACCAGTCTAAAGGATCACAGCAATCATGCACCAAGAAGCCCACTGGGACATGCTCTGATGTACCTGAGCCTTCAGCTCTGTCACACTTCTGCATTTTGAAGGGAACTGTCTTCCACGAAACCTCCCCTTGCACAGGATGGAACAGACCCAGCTGGTTAACACACTGTGCTCCCTCACACAGACTTTCCTCTTACCCTTCTTTGGTTTGTTTTTCCTTCAATGAAAGAATTTATTTTAATGCCATTTAAGCTGAAGGAATCTGGTGGCTGTTACTATGCGCTGTAAATGGGCTGCCTCCCCGGTGCAGAACAGCCCTCCCCCACCCACGGCAACAAGAGACCGAGGAGATGGGAATGAGATCTGAGCTACAATAAGAGCCGATTATTTTTAAAAGCTCATTGGACAGTCCATCTGGCAGTACAGGTTTCACCTGGCAATAAAACTGGAAAGGAATTTGTTCTTTTCTCTAGCTCACAGCAGTGATTTTTTATCTCACTGAAATGTAACACAGGTAACTTGCCCAGTTCAGAGCACACTTGCCTGCTCCCAACAGCGCAGATCAGGAGTTACTGCTGTATTTAACTGCTTAGGCAAAGAAACAGAAAAAGATGTCCCTCAAAATAAACAAAACGTAAAAAAAAAAATGAAGAAGACTGGACCTCCAGGCAAAAACAAACATTCTGTGTAACCATGCAATGCCTCTCGCTTTATCTCTGTACGTCCAGGTTGTCTCAGTGTGAGTTGCACAACTGCCAGCACGTCACTAATTCAGCAATTTAGATAACAATGACTCCTCACATGCACTAACCGGTTGAACTTACCCACGTCAGAGGAGAACCAAAGCAAGGGTTATATTTGGGGTGAAGGAATTAGGCTACAGCTAGAAAGAAAAGTATTTAAAGCCTGGATCCAAGCAGTCCTAAACTTTGCTCAAGGCTGATGGGACTATGATGCTTGAGATACCAAGAACGTCTGAGGAGTCAGTGAAAGCTTAGCTAGAGGACAAAAAGATGACTAATAGTGGCAGTGAGGCTAGAAGGTGTCGTGGTCATCTTTGCATATGTACACCGGTGTGCATATTCATGAATAATCATGCTCACCAGTGTGCATATTATGCTCTTTCCTCTAGCTTCCCACATCAGTCCTTCCCACATCAAGCCCATGGCTCAGAGCTGGGCATGAGTCTCTTTAGGGTGGAACAGAGCCAACCTAAGGCTAGGGTAAAGATGTCAAGGGATGGATAACGCCCCACTAGGTGATAACACCAGGTGATGTTAAAAAGTGAGCCTTTGGCCTCTTGGCACAAAAATCGGCCCGGTTCCTCTGCCAGCAGGAAGATGGTAGGACTTGAACCTTTTTGGAAGTTATGCTGTTTGTTGCTTTCTCTTAGCCAAGAGAAAAGAGAACAAAATTGACCAGATGTAAAGACTCCAGCCCTAAGGAGTTAATCTGCCTTGAGGAGGATGTTCCAGTGCACAGCAATGAAGGGAGCATGGTCCCCATCCATCAACCTTGCTAAGGGGCAGCACCTAATGGCACCCTATCGTGCCTGCTAGGTGCTGAGTGTTTGTGTGCGTCACTGTCGGTATCAAAGGTGGAACAAAACCTTTTTGGTGACTACTCTGACATTTTGGTGAGCCTTTATTCTCCTTTTTCTGAATAATTTCCAAGCCTCACCCGGGCAAGATGGAGTGCTATAATTATGTCCAAAGATGCTTAAGCGCTGAGTGACATATGAGTCAGGATCCAGTCTCTCTCCCAAAGGTAGGTCTAGCTAGCAGCAGAACTCCCTAATTTGTCCTACTTACTCACTAGTCATGTTGTGACAGGCTTTCACCTTTTTTGTGTTGTAAATATGTTTATATTCACTTTCCAGACACTGGCACTCACTGGCTATGGTGAAGTTAGGGGTGTACCTAGGAAGTATAAGGCAAGCTGTACCTCTAAAATCTACACCCACACCTGCATAAGGAGTGGTGCAAAAAAGGTGGGTTAAGGTGAGTTGAAGAGCTCAAAGGCAAAATCTGGTTTGGCTGGCAGGATGTGCGAGGTACTCAGAGCCCTGCATGTTGTCTGACATGGTTTTTGCTCCTCGACTGCAAACTGAGCAGCTGAAGTGTCTCCTTAGACCCTCAGCGTGCTGTGATCTGCAGGCACAGAGCACTGCCTGCTTCACCTGAGCTCTCTGCAACGCTGTGCGGGACTAGTAGTCAGCGCATGTGGCTGCAAAGCATCAGTGAGGGCTGGGAATCCACCTGCATTGGGGCAATCCTGCTGCCCAGTGGGGAGGAAGCTTTGATGTGCGTCGCTTCTCTCTTGGATTTAGGGTAGTCAAATGCACTCAGGAGATTCTCATTGATTTTCACAATAATGCCAAATTCAGGACAAGTGAACTAGGCCATCCAAAAATCTCCAAATCAATGTTAAAATAAATCTGCATTCAATGTTATAATAGGTGTTGGAAAGTTTTGATTTGCCTGCTGCTTTCTGAATCTTCAGGGCACATTCAGTACATTTTCTTATCAAAACTAGAAATAGTCTATATAAAAAATATACAATTAAAATAAACACACATTATATATAGTTATTACATAAATGTTAACTTTTATTTACATAAATATTAATATAATTCATCAAAGCAAGAATGCTTGGATGCTTTTTCTAAATTATGAGATTTTTCCTGGGATAGTGTTAATTTTCTTCCTAGTAGCTGGTATGGGCTATGGTTTGGATTTGTGCTGAAAACAGTGTTAGTAACACAGGTGTTTTGTTACTAACAAAACACAGATGTTTTTGTTATTGCTGAGCAGTGCTTACACAGAGTCAAGACTTTTTCTGCTCTTCACCCCACCAGCGAGGAGGCTGGGGATGCACAAGACACTTGGAGGGCACACAGCCAGAACAGCTGACACCAACTGACCACAGGCATATTCCGTACCATATGATGTCATGGTCAGCATATACAGCTGGGGAAGGAGAGGGAAGGGAGGATGTTCAGAGGGATGACATCTGTCTTCCCAAGTAACCGTTAGGTGTGATGGAGCCCTGCTTTCCTAGAGATGGCTGAACACCGGCCTGCCCATGGGAAGTGGTGAATGAATTCCTTGTTTTGCTTTGCTTGCATGTGGAGCTTTTACTTTAGCTATTAAATTCTCTTTATCTCAACCCATGGGTTTTCTCACTTTTACTCTTTTGATTTTCCACCATCTCAGCTGGGAAGAATGGATGATCAGCTGTGTGGGGCTGAGCTGCCCTCTGAAGTTAAACCATATCCCCTAAATCATCTATTTCCAGAAATGGGGGATTTCAATGAAACATTGATAAGAAGCCCAAGATCGACAGCAGGTCTCTGCCTTGTGTTTGTTCAAATGCTGGCAGTAATTTTTCTCTCCTTCAGATTTTGTTACAGATTAGAACTTAGCACAGACTAGTTCTAAAACTGACACACAAATATTGCATGTTACCTCAGTAATTGGAAGGCTGGATATTCAGAAATGACAATTCAACTTTCTAAAGCTAAGCATTAAAAAGTAAAAACTATTTCCAAAAGTCCAGACATAAGTGGTGTATGCAATGACATCTACAAAATCCTTGTAGGAGTGAGGAGGAAGAGAAGGATCTGGAGGTACTAGTGGATGAAAAAACTGAACATGAGCCGGCAGTGTGCGCTGGCAGCCCAGAAAGCTAACCGTATCCTGGGCTGTATCCAGAGAAGTGTGGCCAGCAGGTCGAGGGAGGGGATTCTGCCCCTGTACTCTGCTCTGGTGAGACCCCACCTGGAGTGCTGCATCCAGCTGTGGAGCCCTCAACATCAGAAGGATATTGACTGGTTGGAGAGAATCCAGAAGAGGCCACAAAGATGCTCAGAGGGCTGGAGCACCTCTGCTGTGATGAAAGGCTGAGAGAGTTGGGCTTGTTCAGCCTGGAGAAGAGAAGGCTCCGGGGAGACCTTATTTCAGCCTTCCAGTACCTGAAGGGGCTACAAGGAAGCTGGGGGGGACTTTTTACAAAGGCCTATAGTGACAGGACAAGGGGTAATGGGTTTAAATTGAAAGTGGGGAGATTTAGATTGGACGTCAGGAAGAAATTTTTCACGGAGAGGGTGGTGAGGCACTGCAACAGGTTGCCCAGAGAAGCTGTGGATGCCCCATCCCTGGATGTCTTCAAGGCCAGGCTGGATGTGGCTTTGAGCAACCTGGTCTAGTGGAAGGTGTCCCTGCCCATGGCAGGGGGGTTGGAGCTAGATGATCTTTGAGGTCCTTTCCAACCCAAACCATTCCGTGATTCTGTGATTCTAAATGCAGTGTCAGAGTTGAAATTTGAACTCCATAGTCTTTAATTTGCAGAAACATGCTCAGCCTCTGCATATGCTACCTTGGGAGATGAAGATCCATCTGAAAAAGTCTATAAATTTGAAAAATAACTCTCATAAAAACTATTGTGATTTATGTAAGCACATTAAGGGGAAAATACGCTGTACAGTTGCTTTAAGTACTTAGACTTCCTAAATTTAATATTTCCATATGGTTATATTGTAATTTTAGATTTTTAGTGGCTTTGTACCCTTCTTTCTTAAATTTGTGAAACAAATCAAGGTACTGGCACAAAGAAATTAAGGAACAAAGATGCCTGCAATGAGTATTTGATTGTTCCCACATGAACCAATGATTCTTTCTACAAATTCCCCTAATCCTCTAGGAAACATTATTCCAATTGTCACAGAGTTGTTTGTGTGATGTTATGAAGAGATGATTATAAAAATCTTCTGGTATAAATAGCAGAACAATAAGGGAAGAAATGAGCACCCTATATTATATATATATATGTATTTGTTAATGCAGGATTTTATTAGCTAAGTAAAGATTAGTTTCAAAATACCAGACCCGCTTTGAATTCTTACTGAATTATTGCATGCATCTAACACTTTTGCATTTATTCCACAAGATTTTCACTTTTTCCTAGTCTTTATTACCCCTGCAATGTACCACTACTGAAAAACGCTGGTTTATCTGCAGCTCTCAAACTGGCTTATGTGCCAGTTTTCTAAATCAAGTACTGAACACTTTGAAAATTATTATTTAAACCAGCACAACCTATTGCGTGAACCTTCTCAAATCAACGGAAGCCCACATTGTATTGATTTAACTTAAGTTGATCCCTACCAACCAAAACTAAAAGTATATGAATCACTTTTAAATCAATGTGGAGGGAGCTGTAGGGGGGTTTGGTGGTGTCACCTGAATCATCTTGGCTCACTGACTGCAATAGTGTGCAGCAAGATTTAACAAGAAAAATCAATTATTTGGAGGAATCTCTTCTT
Organism: Eurypyga helias; assembly: GCF_000690775.1. Lineage (NCBI taxonomy): Eukaryota > Metazoa > Chordata > Aves > Eurypygiformes > Eurypygidae > Eurypyga > Eurypyga helias. The sequence goes on from NW_010254641.1 coordinate 34,899, forward strand.
TACCATGATTCATTCTTGCTTTCCCAAAAAAGAAAGCCACAGTATGATTGTGAGAGAAGGCAACACCATAAACAACCAGTACAATCTGCCTTCATCATCTATATTGGACCAGCTGATAGGTAAAGATGAGGTCAATGTGAGATGATGCATCTAGTGCAGGCTGAAACTTGGTTCTCTATCATGACCTGTACATCTGTGGAGAGACTGTAAGAAAAAATGGCTACTGTTGTCCAAAAGTGCTGTCCATTTCCCTGAAAGTGTCTCCAGTCAGAGCTAGTAAATGATGGAGTGAAGAAGACAGGTGGAGAGTGGGCAAGACAGAGGGAAGAGAGGGACAGATGGGGATAGGGCAAGCCTGAGCTCTTCCTACAGCTTGTGGTTGAAGATCCTCAAAGGGAACAGCAGGACTCTGATGGGAAAACTCAGTCTCATTTCTCCCTCCTGAAAGACGTGCAAATTCCTACTCAGCCATGCCTGCCGCCCAGGTGAGTAAGCAATATAGAAATACACTGATCGTATCTACCACGTGAGAGCATTACAACCAACCATGCTTAAAACAGGGATAAGGTCTAGGCAAGGAATGGAATTTCATTACACTTCTTTCCTTCAGACCTAATAAACCATTATGGAGTGATGGTTAACACATGAACAATTAAATGCGCTTTGTATAAATTAAAGGGAACCTGCCCAGATACATAAATACTGTGTCTTTTGTTGTGTAGATTGTATAATTCTTGTCTTCTTCAACTGCCAGAGAAAAAACCCACAAACATCAAGAATGGATTCATTGCTCTGTGCTTTATATCTCGACAGATGTAAGTATTTAAAAATGAAACATCTGGCAGCTGTCTGGCTGGGCTACTGCCTAGAGCCTGGTGTGATTAGATACAGCTGAATGGTTAATGCTGGAAACCAAGCTGGATGGAAGGAGCTGAAGTCTGTGACGCTGCAGGGGCTGTTAGTATCAGAAAAATGGAAAGCAGATATGGAACAAAATTATCAAGATTAAAAGGTACATAATCTGGTCTTTTTCCAGAGGGACCATAATTCTAAGGTGTTTTCTCATCAGTGCCACATGCAAATCATTAAAAAGGTACCATCAATAGAAAGCACAGGATATGGACAACATACATATTGAAATCCAGCTGTATCTCCTTAATCAGATTTTTAGTGACCTGTCCCATCATGGACCACTGAAGAGTGAGGCCTCCTCATACACAGGAATTAATGTCAAGCATCTGCTGGAGATGCTGCAAAGTCCCATCAGTGTGATGTGCAGAGAAGAAAGCCAAGAAAACGATTCAAACCTGGGAAGATTACTTAGCCTAAGAGTCAGATTCTTCTTGACTAAATACAGAGGTCTATAATGCAGGCAGTGACATGACAGGTAATGAGCACAGGCTTCCTTGATTGTTGATAGAGAGGAATAGGAATGCTGCGAGGGACAATTATCTGCTCTGTTTTAAATGCCCACTTTGAGATGAACTTCACCCTGGAAGGGCTCATATCTCTGTGCTGACTCCAAAAGGATGGTGACTAGAGTGGAACTGACATCTGTTGGGTAGAAGTTCACACCGCTCATGTGAGAGATTGAAAAAACTCAAACTACCTAATTCATCAGAAGCAGATCGCAGTGCTAACTTGACTATAGCGGGGAGGACCTTCAAACGAAAACAACTTTCTTTCCAACAGGCATTGTTATCCAGCAGAGAAAAACAAGAATTAACAGCTGTGGGCTGAAACCAGATACATGCAAAGAAAATACAAAGTGAGGTTTGTTGTACAATGAGTGAGATAAACCATTATCAAACAGTAGCAAGAGAAGGTGTAGCTCCTTGGTCTCTGGGAACCTCTGATATCTTTCTGAAACACCTGTTCAAGTCAATGCTCCTTGTTCCACCTGATAAAGGTTAACTGAATAAACCCTTGTGGACTATAATACTCCAGACGTCAGATCAGATGACTTGTTCAAATTTTCTGGCTGATCCCTTTCTCAAATTTATTTCAAAGTTTGTTACTTTACCTAAAAGTCCCCATTCTCCTCTGTTCTGCAGGGGAAACAAACAAACAAATTAACAAATGAAAGTACAGTTATTTCTTTTGCTAAAAACGAGTGCTAATCCTTTTTGAACATAACTACATTCTCCATAGCCATGGGAATGATCACAAGGATTTGGCCTGGTCAGATAGGAACAATTTTGCAAGCAAAATAGGTCAAATCTTCTGAGCTGCTATCCCTGGAAGCCATGGTTTTCAGCTTTATACCTCCTTCAAGTGACAAAAGAGATTAGAGGCATTGAGTTTGTTCAGTCCCTTTCAGGTGGTACCAGTGTTCATAACCTTCTAGTTTCTGAGATAAAGAGAAATATTTGCCTTGAGCACTGCATTTCAGGTTTAATTCAGATCTTAAAGAATTCGGTAGAATGTGTTCTACTGCCTCATGTGAACTGCTGCCAACCAGGTCTTCTGACTCCTTTGTGGAGGAGAGTTAATGGATCGTGGAGGCAGCTGGGAGGTGATGTATGCGCTGCACTCTGTCCTTGCATCTTTATACATACCGTTTCCTTTGCTCATTTTCCTTTGTATAAAACAAGAAATAGTTTTCTGGAACTCGTACCTCTCTTTTCAGTGCTAAGAGACATTAGAGCATCCCATAAGGATGGTATCTTGGTTCCTCATGCATCTGCTCTTCTGGGAGGAGTGGCTGGAGTATAAGCCAGTTGCAGTAGGAAATGTGTGTTTGTTTTAAATAGGTCCTTGACCCTTGATGGGGACTGCTAGGAATGGTTGACAGTGTGAATGATATTGTCCAGTGATGATAATATATAGGCTTTAAGACAGCATAGAGATGTGGAACAACCTAGAAACAGCATTTTATATGTATTAGGATGGGTGTATTTGTGAAGTAAAGAGAGGTGGGGTATATCACTGAAAAGATCTATGAAGATACCATTGGAAAAGGGGGACGTAACAGCCCAGCATTTTATTTCTTAGACAGCTGCATATTTTCAGCTCCTAGTCTACAATCTATGTTCCTATGATGTATACTTTACATAGGGCTAACACTTGGATGGAACTTTTAATGATGTGCAGTGGTAGAAGAAAGGAAAGATATGAGTATCCTACAAACTAAGAGCTGAAGATGGTCCCTGGATGATACAAATCATCATAGACCTATGGACGGCACCAAAAAGCTGATTTTTACTAGCTGAGGGTGGAGCCCTTGTGTCTGAAGTTATTGATAGATTAAGTTTCAATGCTCAGGCACACTGTGTGGGAAAGCTCTCTATCAGGGAAAAATGTCCTCCCGGAGAAATAGAAGACTGGGACAATTTCAAAGGCAGCCTTGTATGGATTCATGAAGCTTACTTTGAAACACATTCTATTTTAATTAACAGTGATGAAACTGGAATGTCAGTCTGTATTGCGGCAGGTTTTCCCCCCTCTGTGTCTTGATCAAAACTTGTTTTGACTTTTCAAACCGGTAAAAGTACAATGTAAGTAAGGCAAAAGATAAAAGGTACGTTTGATGACACAAACTGGCAGTAACAGAGGAAACAGAACAGGAGCTCCTGTTATGCTGTGGGAACAATACTGTGCTATACACGCTACCTTTTTGTTTAATGAAAAATCCTTCCTCCACCCCAGAGCAAACCTTTAGAAACTACATTTTGGAACAATTTATCTGTGGGAAACTTTAACATTGCATAGTATGTGGCTGATTGTGTGAATATATTAATAATACCAGACCTCAACAGCACTTCCCATGACATGCAGCTCCCTATTTTCAGCCTTCTTGGGGCTGTTCATAACCTCAGCGCTTTCACAGGAGCAAACCAGACATCCCATTTCCCACCAGAGAGTTTTGGAAAGGGTCTTGAATTGTGGCCTTTGCTAGGGTCAGAAGAATCTCTGCCAGGCTGTTGAATGTCTTCGTTTCTTACTCCTTTTAGCACAATATAACTGTTGCATCTGCTAATGGTGTATGTCTTTGAACATACGCAACATCAAGCTACATTTCCTTATATAAGGAGGTGTAGGTCTAATTCATTAAGGCAGGATGTTTTCTCATACAGGAAACCATATAACATACTCCCGAGGAATGCATGCAGCCCCACATGTAAACATCGGAAAATTTGTTCTCCCTTCTCCACTGGTGGTTTTCTTGCATCTTTTTGTCTTATAGTATGATAGTTAGTAACGTTATTTTAATTTACAGCCTGAATACCTCCGCACGCAGCCGACAATCTTTCCTCCTTTAGCTGCTATACATTCCCCCTTCCCTGACATTTACTTACAAATCAATCGACAGCAATCGGATTCCCCCTCAGCTTTCATTTTGCAAGGCTGAGCAAATCTCATTTGCCCATTTCACGGCTTCATCCTGCTGGCAGCTCAGACTCATATTGTATACCACAATCTTTACCCTTCTTAATTGCAAGCAAGTAAAGAGCTCTTATCTCAAGACAGAGGGTTTCATTCGTTCGGGTATTTATTCGAGTGAGGTTCACCTCTCTTACCTTGGTCTAAAGTGCACCTTGACAACTTCCTCAGATTTGCTGACTGCTTTCCAACCATGAAAAGGGTAATCCCACCCCCACACACAGTTGACTCCAACATACCCAAGAGCTGTTCTTCAGCTGTCTACCTCCTCTTTCTGAGTGGTGGACTTACCTTGCAGATTGACTTGGATGACAAGATACCCTTCTTCCCCTGAGGTAGCGTGGAGATATGCTCTGCAGCATTTTAACCTACACTGAACATGCACCCTGCTCCACAGGTCGGGAAGAACCCCATTTCTGCACCTTGGCTGGATGCAGAGCATTGTAGATCAGCTGAGCTGCTGCAGTGATGAAGGTAATCACCTCGACAGCAGGCAAAACTGGTACGCCCAATGAGATGATAGGGAATGGGGAAATATCCCAGATTCTGGGAACTATTTGGAAAAATCCTATATTTTGAAGCTATTTTGAATCCACTTTTACATAAAGCACCACAGACTCTGTCCGCAACTTTTAATAGTTCATGCTCAGCGCACACGGAGTTTGGACCACCAATCCTCTTCCACCGTTAGCTTCCAAGAAAACTGCCAAGTGTCTGAGTAGCACCATTTCATCTGCTTCATCAAAGACCAGGTAAACAAGTTCTACTACATTAACCTTTACCTGAGAATCACTTCTTGTCTCAAATAAACTTACAAATCAATCTTGTTTAATCTCTCTCTGGTAAACACAGGTTTGCCTTTTATCTCATTTTATAGTTACCTGCAGATTGTAAATTAATTTTTCGTTCTGAATTTATTCTAAGAAAGCACACTCAAGCTTAGATAATTTGTCCTCTGGTTTTCTACATCACTAATTTCTTAGATGTAGGTTATGTTCTGAGTGTAGCACCTGTCTGATTTACATGAAGGCTATTTTCAAGTCTTTGAAATCTTTTGTCCAGCTTTCCTGTCTGATTGTTAATGCAATTCCTTAGTTTACCCAAATTTGCTAAAAAAAAAGTCTTGGTTTTGTTTATCTTACCATGCAACTTAAGTGGAACAATCCCTGGAGGGATTCTGCCCACACCATTTATCCCTGTCCAGCCTGTCCCACTAGCCAGAAGAGACTGCACAATATTATTTTAGCTTTTAAATAGGCAACAAACTTTTCTACTGCATCTATCTTATTATATTGCTTTCCTACCATCTACATAAATGCCTTTCCATACTAAATTAAGCAATGTGACTAACATCTGCCAGGTGTGGCTCATTGTTTTACTCATAATTTTCCCAGGGGTGACTTCCACATGCAATTAGTGTTTTGTTTTGTTAGTGTGTTTAACTTAATGCAGCATGTACAGCCCTTGGTATGTGTGCAATGTCCTTTGAGGAATAACATTTATCTTGAAAACTGCACGGTGGCACAGCTTGCGTGCTTCTGTGACATTCAAGAGAGATGAAACGGTTAGCTGGTGCTGATCAGACAAGCACATAAGCCTGACTTTGAAAAGGTTCTTCTGCGTTACTATATTTATTTTGTTTGAGCCGCAGAAAAACGCATTCTTGTCAAAATGTTTCTTTAACAGGCTTTGCTTGCCATTCTTCTTGTGGGCTGAAGACTCAAACACGAGCCTAATAGACACTTCAGTCTAATCAACAACATTTATTTTCTAAGGCTAAGCTTAATTTCCCCTTCCGGTTTATTCCTGACTGTCCTGGGGGATAGCTGAAATGAAATAAAATCAAATTATGCTAATAACTTCACAATCCGTAAATTCATGAGTTTTCAAGTCTTTGCTTGGGAAAACCTGAGGATTTTCAGCCGAAGCGGCTGGAATAGGTGGTACTCAAGGCACTATGAAATAAAGATACACAATGGTAAATCAGGTGAATTTTACAGTTGTGACTTTCCGTAGGTGACGCCTGAGCTGCCAGGAAGGGTCATGTTGGGGAGGTCGAACAAGTTACATGTGTATGCAACACCTAAAAAGTATACTGCATCTGTCTCTGTCATGTAGTTGCTTACCTTATCCTCATTTTACGTGCTTATGCCATTTGCTTGTTCTGCAGTAAATTACTGGTGGACGATGAATGTTCTTACATGAATTTAACTTCCTGTATCCTGACAGAGGTACTACAGTTTTATCTATTTTAATACCCTCAGAGTGTTTTATTCTTGTTTAGCGTTTATTATTCCTCTCAGGCTTTATATTGTCCTCATAGCAAAAAATTGCATTTGTCTTAAGAATACAAAAGCAAAGAAGTGTTTAATAGCTTAGACTGTTTTTTATGTGAGTTTACTTGAGCTCTAGATTTCCTGAATATTTCTGCAAATTGAGCTTTTACGGTTTAACGTGTGTTTTTAAGTGCTGCAATACTGAAAGGTTTATGACTTTCTCAGATATTTATTGAGAGCAGGTTGTGCCATATCACAACCTTCGCCCCCAGGAGACACTCTGTATACAGCACTAATGAGTCCTAGAAGGTAAAAATATATCTCTGTGTGGCCTCAAAAGAAATCCTGCTCTGATGTCAAAGCTATCTCGGATGTGGTTCTGCACCTAAGTGCTGTGAAGCAGATGCTGACAGCACTGTCCATTTGTCAGTACCACTGAGCTCTTGCAGGTCTTCGTCATTTGAACTCAAGAGAAGCAGGGAAGGATGTTGGATGCTTTTTTGTTTCTTTTCCCTTTGCTTCTAATGCACCTCAGTGCCAGAGTCTGAGTCTGTGAAGTATGGAGGCTGAGGATGGGATCTAAAAGCCTGCTTTAAACTTCCAAGCTCCTACCTTTAGTAGGTACAGGGGAGACTATCACAGTTTTGTGACACCTGTCGGAACTGCAGTGTGTTGTTTGCAAAAAAAAATCAAAAACCAAAACACACCCCAAAAAAACACAACTGAGAAACTAGAAGGCGAAACTGGACAAGATAAAATTGTTTATTAATTATGGCAAAGTCAATTGGAATCAGAGAGCATCATAAAGTCTGCTCTCCCTGTGTCTAATGTGCAACTGTAGTAAGTAATGTAAAGTGAGGGCGGTGCCTCTTAGACATTCAAATACGTCACAACCTTTATCTCTTCAGCGGAGATAAGATATATACAGACCATCTGTCTCTCTTACCAATCAGAATAAACAAACTGTGTAGAGCACATTTGTTGTCAATATCCTTAGTTTCACGTTAATAAAGTTTTGTTGGAAATATTTAATCTCTTTCACAGATAGGCATGCAAATCAATAGGTGCGTCTCTGTAAAATATATAATAAACATGAATGATTAGGTACATAAAAATAAACAGAAATATCAGTAAATCACTTTTCCTTGTAAAGGGATTCACCTGCATGAAGCTTGCTCCTGGGCTGGGGACATAAGTGGCAAGGTCAGTAATCACTCCTGAGGTGTTAATTGTGACAGAAATTACTCAGCATCATTTTGTCCTGTGTAAAGAATGGTCCCCTTCGACAGAACCAGTGAGTGAAGCTGCGGATGGGGCATTAGCTGGCCACACTCCTGGATCCTGTCCTCTTTCCTCCCACTGGGAGAATGGTGCAGTGGTAGCACTTAGCAAACCTTTAGAGCAAGCCAACCATTTCTGAATGACAATTTATTTACACAGGCGAGGAGCAATAGCTTCTTGGCAACCGTGTACACAGCAAATGCTGATTTTCTATTTTAACTTCTTCTTGGCCTAGACACAATGGCAATTGGCTTGTTTGAAAAATGACAGATTACTTATTGAAGGGAGAGCAAATGAGGGGAGAGCAAACACAAGCCCAAATCTACACTTTCCCAGAACATTGCCTAACCTTACATCTTTCTGAAATACTTGAAATTGGTTTGATGCCCAAAGAGCTTTTAGAATAATCAAAACTATTTATTTTTAATTGAAAATCTGGAGTAACTATAAAATAGAAATTAAAAGCTGAACAATCCAGGAAAACAAGGAAGAATGTGGAAACCAGTCCATAATGCTGAAACCTGGGCTGATTCTGAGCATCCATAGCGTAGGTGGTTCCTCCCTTTGCTCTTACAAGGAGTTAGGAAGGGATGAGAAATTAATTCCATAGAAGGTGAATCATTGGTTATTTACCAGCAATTAACATTGCCTATTAAAACTGCCAAGAATGACTAAACCATCATTCCTAGCGCTCTATTGTTTAGGAAGTTAACAGGAGTTTGGCAAAAAAATATTCCAGCCAACCTTCAAAAAATAGCCAAAAGCTAACATGTGAGCATCACAGTCTCACACCTCCTTCCCCAACAGCACCTCGGTTCAGCCTTTCCATAGCTTTAGGTTAAGCAAATTACAGCTCCTCTGTGTCTGCCTTGGGATGAGGCTTTCTGAGACGGGAGAGTCATAATTCTGCCCGCATCTGTTTTATCCATGTGCATAAGAGGGAAAAGCAGTGAAATTGCTTCATTTCTCCTCTTTTCTTATCAGTGCCAGTGATAATGATTTCCTTGTTATGGCTTGTAGACTCCAGCACGCCGCTGTGTTGATGCATAGGAGGGCTCAAATCTGAGTCTTAAATAAAAAAGGGGTTTGGTTCCAGCACAGCATGTTTGTAAAATATCTACTGACAAGACAAAAAAAAAAAATTGTTCTACATGACCTGTAAAACATATGTTAAAAATTCTGCATCATAGACCAGCTTTAAATTATTCATTTTTAATTCCTTCAGCCTTGAAGGGCCTTTAAACACTGACTACTGAGAAACAATCCCTACCACTGAGGGAACAGCCATAAAATAAAATACTGGCTACTTAAAAATATAGAGAAAAATGCTTTACTTAGACACAGTTTCTGAATTTTAAAATGAGAATAAAGGGCTGGATCCCCACTTGGTGAAAGCTGATACAGTTCCTTTGATGTCTGCATAGTTATCCCCCATCAGCAGCTGGAAGGCCTGGCCCAGAGTTTAGAATAGATATCGTTTCTCTACATAAGAAGACAAGTGAGATTTGCATGGTTAGTTCAAACTATTTCATATTCACTGAGCTGTTGAGGAAATACTGTCTGTGAAACAAATCCTGGATTCTTTCCCAAAAACATCTAAATGACACTTGTGAGGGAAATGCTACCATACAAAGGGGAGCAGATTCAACCCTCCGGGTTGGACACTGATAGAATTACCATGGTATTATTGGGGAGCCTTTGCTACCTGCACACTCACTGAGGTGCATAGGTGAAGCTGAGAGCATTGAAGAAAAATATGTTCCACACTTGCTGTTTCGGGAGAATTTGGTCTTGTTCCTTCTTTCTGGCTCAGCCAAGCACTGGCAGAGACCTGAGGAACTTCTCCATGCTCCACCATATCAGTGTGTCACGCCTCCCCAAGGCACTTCAGGGGCAAGCACCCTCCTCTTCTGCCTTGCTCTACAGAAGGGAGCATTTCTGACCAACACCAGCCTCTTTAGATAGAGCTCTCTTCCTTATCTCCTCCTCGCAATTTGTAACCAAAGCTGGTGTGGCTGCTCAGAGGGGTGCGCCATGTCCTACCCCTTGTGTACTCCAGAGAAATGATGCACAGGTAGGACTCAGAATGCAGAGAAAACTTCATGTTATCCTCTGCCCCTTTTCTTCAGTTGTAGAATCACAGAACGGCTTGGGTTGGAAGGGACCTTAAAGATCATCTAGTTCCAACCCCCCTGCCATGGGCAGGGACCCCTTCCACTAGACCAGGTTGCTCAAAGCCTCATCCAGCCTGGCCTTGAACACTTCCAGGGATGGGGCATCCACAGCTTCTCTGGGCAACCTGTTCAGTGTCATCTTGATGAACTATCATTAAGTGGCATACTCTTGACTGCAGGGTGCTTTCCATGATACAACCTGTAGACGACAGGACAAGGGGTAATGGGTATAAATTGAAATCAGGGAGGTTTAGATTAGATGTCAGGAAGAAATTCTTCACGGTGAAGGTGGTGAGACACTGGAACAGGTTGCCCAGAGATGTTGTGGATGCCCCATCCCTGGATGTCTTCCAGGCCAGGCTGGATGAGGCTCTGAGCAACCTGGTCTATTGGAAGGTGTCCCTGCCCATGGCAGGGGGGGTGGAACTAGATGGTCTTTAAGGTCCCTTCCAACCCTAACCATTCTATGATTCTATGATTCTATGACACACTAGTAAAACTTTATATACTGTATGATGAGAAATCACCTGTTTTACTAGAATCATCCTTTTTCCCTGTTAAACTCATGGACAGACCAGATGTGGTACAACAGGTAGCGAAATGAGGAGGGCTCAGACTTTTCCTTCTCCAGGCATTGTTGCTTTTACAGGATGGCCTCTGAAGCCCTCATCACTGTCACTCTCTCCATCACCTCAAAAATGTTTGGGATAGATCTCCAAACCTGATGCACAGCCTTCTTGCTGGTGAGCTGTTCCCCAGTGATTTCTTCATAAACAGACTCACTCACCCACAATTACCAGGAAGGAAATGAAGCAGCAAATTCAACCAATTAGCCTGAAGGTATGAGAGTATCAAGTCGAGGGGGTTAGAGAAACTTCCACAGATGATCAATTCGCAGCTCCTCAAGGGCTCTATCCCACCTCCAGCAAAGTGGCAAGCACCTCCTGGGACAAAAACAGCGAGGAGCTATTTATTACACTTTCACCCTCCACAGTAATTCCTTGTGTTGCTGCATTCCTTGTAAAAGAAGCCTGGGTTTAGTTACCCTCATTACTTTAGATTAAATCCCCTCCAAGCCCGTTGGTGAAGGATATAATACTACGTTGCTCTGCAGTATCCAGGGACAGGATTTAGTGGTGGGGTGAGTCCCTGGAAGGTTTTGTGTGGGCTTATGCTCTGAAGCAGAAAGCTCAGCCTGTCACAGGTACTCGCACCCGAATGCAAATACCCGCGCAGCGCGGTACACGATATGACACCGGTCTAAATTCACACTTAAGCTTTTACTAATATAACTCTATGGAAACAAGCTCAGCGATGATTGATGACTTACAGCTCCTACGTAGCGCGTTACAGTTTCCAGTGGCAGTATGTTGTGGTGGATGTAATGAACCAACAACGTGGGCAGTTTCAGTCAGGAGATTAATAACCTGTAAACTCATCCGCTTCACAAAGGGAGTTATGGACCGGCTGCCCGGCATTAAGGAATGTGTTTTTCAGAGCTCAGGAATACGCCCTCCCCTCTGACATGTGCTATGGGTGTTCACTGTGCCTGTTACTCTGCCTACGGGGGGGTGGGCAGGAGGGAAGAGAGGGAGAGATCACTTTTTTCTTTGGAGGTGCTATAACCTCCCCACTCCCCTTGGCTCTAGTCTTTACACATCGACGCTAAAAAAGCCAGCATTATGTTGTTAAATAGTTTTAGCAGACACTTTATCAGTTGAATGTATCTGTCTGGGGGATCCTTTAATGATGCTGTATTCTTATTAATTCTACAGCGGTTTATAGTCACCTTAAAAATGTCTGATGCTGGACCGAAAGAAGGTATTATTTACTATGTGCTATTTCTTCTTATTATTAATGATGCAACGTACGCTTTTGCCTCCGAGAAGCATCTCTTCCCACTCTCCCTGCTGCGGCCACCTCTGGCATCCCCGCAGCCCCGTTTCGGAGGCAGGGCTGTCGGCGCGGGGCTGAGCACACAGGTATGCGGGGTGGTGACCCCCTCGGGAGGTCACGCTGGCATCAGGGGTGTCATCCCGGCGCCGCTCAGGGGGAAGTTTGGGTTGGCC